>NW_028261392.1:11605571-11788071 GCF_051295495.1 Thamnophis sirtalis
AAACTGACATTAACTTTCTTTGGCTTCTGCTACTTGGAATTCATGTTTGTTGTCATTCAAACCAATTTGTAGCCCTTGGTTCCCCACCACTGTTGAATTAAATTCACATTTTGCAAGTTTTCCCCTGTTCTGGTTCGGCCGGGCGCAAACTTTCGCTGTGGTGCCAAAGTTTGCAATTGGTCAGTGACTCCATCTGCTCCTTAAGCACTGTCCCTTAGCGTGTCCTACAAGGCTGAATATGGTCCACAGCCGAGTAGTTTTGCTCCATTGCTTTTCATTTTAGGAATTAATGCATGGCAGCCTCCGAGAAATATCGAGAAAGAAAGAGAATGCACTTGTAGAAGTAATAGTAGCAGTGATTCTGCTGCTGCCAAATTGGTCTTAAGACAGAATAAAATTTGTTCCCATTTGTAAAGGCTGTTGTTGTAATGAGTCTCAAAGACCATGAAAGACAGATAGGATGACAGTTCTATCAGTGTAGTGTTGTGGCCCACCAGCAGCCAGCAGATCTGGCAGCAGATTCGGACCATGAAGTGATTGGGGAGGAACATGGGCCAGTCCTGGGGTCTGGGGAAGGCTCTGATGAAGGCTCAGTGTTGGAGGCAGAGTAAGGGTCATGGCCATCTGACAGTTATCAACTACCTTCGGAATTGGACATCAGTGGGGCAGAAGAACAGCTGGAGTCTGTTCCCAGTGTGCACATATGCAGAGCTGCCAGGAGAAGGGAACAGCTAAGGACAAGGGCCAACTCGGGAGTAAAGCCACAGATGGACGGTGAATGGCCCCTCCCATAGGGAATAAAGAGGAGCAAAAGGGGAGGGGAATTTGCAGGAGAAACAATTAATTCAATTCATTAGAGTGAAGATCTGTTCACCCTGAAGCCTCCAGAGGGTGAAAAATGACCCTATGGGCAACCCGGAAGTTCAGGAATGGTGACTTCTGGTTTGCTCATAGGGCCGTTTTTCACCCTCCAGAGCCTTCAGGAAGCTTCCCTGAAGCCTACGGAGGGCAAAAATAGTCAGAAAAGAAGCTTGAAGTCAGCTGGCCAGCATATGCACTGGAGCTGACAGGGCAATGCCTGGAGTGCCCTAACAAGTGGCTCCATGTGCCACCTGTGGCACGCATGCCATAGATTTGCCATCACGAGTCTAGTCTGGCGAAAACAAGGATTAGGAGGAACATGATAGCAGTGTTCCAATATCTCAGGAGTTGCGACAAAGAAGAAGGAGTCAAAGTATTATTCAAAGCACCTGAGTTTAGAACAAGAAGTAATGGGTGGAAACTAATCAAGGAGAAAAGCAATTTAGAACTAAGGAGAAATTTCCTCACAGAACAATTAATCGATGGAACAACTTGCCTTCAGAAGTTATGAATGTGCCAACACTGGAAGTTTTTAAGAAGATATTGGATAACCATTTGAAGTGGTGTAGGGTTTCCTGCCTAAGCAGGGGTTGGACTAGAAGACCTCCAAGGTCCCTTTCAACTCTGTTATTCTATTCTAGAAGTAAAAATTATCTTAGGTTTGTGCTTCTGTCTTTGGTTTGGTTTCAATTCCATAAAGATATTTGAGGGCATGTTGAAGTGCAGAGGTCTCACCTGTGTGAAGTGCTTTAAAGCAGCCACCTCTTTCTCCAGGTACCAGAGAGAAGATCCTTAGCAAATACTTCCCAAGAACTGCATGGATTTGGTAGACTGGCAGGACTGGGCTGCCAGTCTACCAAAGGCCAATCCAGAAACTACCACAGTCTTTATGATGACTTAACATCTCCAGAAGTCCCCCCCATTTTGGCAATCAAGCAGTGATGGGATTCAATTTTTTTTACTACCAGTTCTGTGGGTGTGGCCTGGTGGGCATTGGGTCACATGGTGGGTGTGGCTTGGTAGGTGTGGCAGAGGAAGGATACTGTAAAATCTCCATTCCCTCCCCACTCCAGGGGAAGGTTACTGCAAGCTCCACATTTCCTCCTGGGACTCAGGAGGCAGAGAATAGATGGGGGCAGAGCCAGTCAAAGGTTGTATTAACCGGTTTTCTGAACTACTCAAAATTCCCACTACCAGTTCTCCAGAACTGGTCAGAACCTGCTGAATACCACCTCTGGAATCAAGCTACTCCATAGTTTGGGTGCTGAAGTTCGTTTCCATAGCTAGTGTTCTCCTAAACCTAATATGAAAGTTCAATTTAATGCCTCTATTTTTTTTTTATAATTGAGACATTATATTTGACTCAGAGCAAAAAGTGGGCGTTCAATGCCTTAAATTCTTCTTCTCGGTGGCAACTACAAACTTCCGTCCATGACACAAAACATTATGCCCTTTTTAATTCATTTCCAAGTTTCTGGGCCTGCCACGAAACACACACAAAAAAATAATTCATTCAAACGATTTAATCTGCCGAGGACAGATTGACAGTATCTCTCTTCATGTTTGAAAGCTATTTTAACATTTGGTGTGAGAAGAAGCTAAAAGCTTTCTCCATGTAAAAGTTCACCGTTTACCTTCTCCCTCCCACCCCCTCAGCCATGAGATAAAAGCAAGAGGGCAAGAAGCCACAGCTTTCAGATTTATGACTCCCCGAGGAGAAACAACACCCCCCCCCCACAATGCATCATCATCAGTAAAGGCAGCAGGTGTGAGCCCTGACAACAGAACAATGTTACACAAAAAGATGTAAGACTGCAGCCAGTTAAGCCAGGCTTATTAAAGGCCACAAAGTGTTTCACTCATCTGCTGGACCTTCCCCCACCCCTCCCCAAAAAAAGAAAAAGAAATAGCACACAAGCCACAACCTAATATATAACGTTTTAGCAAACTTCCTTATGAATAGATTGCGAAACAAATTGACACAACTCCCTCAATTGCACTTTTCAATAACTCCAAGGCACAAGGGAGGTGACAGTATGATGAATTCCACAACAGACAGCTCCAATATGGTACCATTTTACCCGATCAATATCTCAGTACAATATAAGAAAAAAGGAGCTGATATTAGTCTACACAGTGTTTTACAGATGAGGTACATTTCTTCTCACTGAGCTCACGCCCGAACCAAGGCAATAATTCATAGGTGCCTGTAAAAGAAGTACACACCATGGCATGCAAAGCAAAGAGAAGGCTAATCTTCGCTCCAATCTCTGCTTCTGCGTGTCATAATTTAAAGCAACACCCTCCTCCAGTCGCTGTGTGTGTGTGTGTGTGTGTGTGTGTGTGTGTGTGTGTGTGTGTGTGTAAAGGAGGAGAGCCTGTGGCTTAGTGGCTAACACAACTGCCTAATATGTAATACAGCACAGGTTCAAATCCCAGTAAGGGTATGGCTAACTGATGAGAGCTAAATAGCTTGCAATAGATCTATACTAGTCTCCCTTTATTTATTTATCAGCACAAATGCAACACAAATGTAACAAAGGCAACAGTAAAAATAATGGCTTTCTGTCGTGATGGTCTCTTGTGACGAGCCGATAGACAGAAAATGGAAGCAGTATGCTTCCTCCCATATTTGGGCATACCAGGGGTTGTGACACTAAATAAATACCTATTTCCCTGGCTCAGCTGATAAAGGAGGAGAACCTTGTGGCTTAGTGGTTAACACAACTGCTTATATATGTAATACAGCAGAGGTTCAAATCCCAGTAAGGGTATGGCTAGCTGATGAGAGCTAAATAGCTTGAAATAGATCTATACTAGTCTCCCTTTATTTATTTATCAGCACAAATGCAACGCATACACACACACACACACACACACACACACACACACACTACTCTGCCAGAGAATGTCACAAACGTAATGATTCTGGGACAATCAAGCATTTGAAACTGTGCTGGTTTAAGGAAGAGGAGAAGATGGATTTGCATTCATTCCTTCATTCGGAACGATTTACTGTATTACCCTGGTTTCCTTTACAAGGGCCAACTTAAGCAATTAAACAGAGGATAAAGATTGAAGCAGAATTAATATCAGAGGCCATAGCACAAAGTGGCATACAAAGGATCAAAGTGGGTTGGATCCAAATTTAACTGCACTTCAAGAAAACTGGGGAGGGGGGGAGGCTTACAAATTTGGCTGTGACTAACGTAAATTCTCTCAATGGGAATAGTTCTGATCCAAGACGAGTAAATTTAGCATTGGCAGCTAACTTTATTTAGAAGATTACTTAAACATGAACTCTCTTTGGCGGATTTGAGATCACACCAGGAAAATGTTGACCGCTGGTTTATTAATGGCAGACCCTTCATCATGGAAGTGTATTTATATACAACATATGGATTAAGTTTTGTTGACTGTTAAATGCACTATTGGATTTACACCAGTGTTGGGTTTCACATTTCGCTACCACTGGTTTGCCCCGTGCATGCCCACTCGCTCCACACATGCACCCAGCCTTCTGTGCATGCGCTTTGCTCATGCATGTGCCTTCCGTGCATGCACCCAGCCTCAAAAATGTGCCTAAATAGGATGGCATAGACCTGGGTCAGGTGGGTTAGTGGGGAGGCCCACCCGTGATTTCCACTACCAGTTCAGGTGAATCGATCCGAACCGGCTGAATACCACCTCTGATTTACACCATCCTACACTTCATATAGTAAAACAAGAGAAGGAACTTCTGACCTGCAATTGAAGGTCTACCATGGGAACACAGTACCCATCTGAAAGGAGACCACTCCTCTATGAGTTGCCTCCTTACTGAATCCAAGGTGAATATGGAAAATCAAGGACCTCAGTCTGGCAGTGAAATGTAGGTTAGTCCACTGTATTGTGTGAAGCAAGAAGCAAGAGTGAAAGAAAATTGACTTGTTTGAGCTGTGGTGCTAGGGAAGTTCCGGCATATTTAGCAATAGCAATAGCACTTAGACTTATATACCACTTTCCAGTGCTTCACAGCCCTCTCTAAATGGTTTACATAATCAGCCTCTTGCCCCCAACAGTCTGGGTCCTCATTTTACCCACCTCGGAAGGATGGAAGGCTGAGTCAACCTTGAGCCTGCTGTGAGATTTGAACTGCCAAATTGCAGGCAGCCAGCAGAAGTAGTCTGCAGTACTGCACTCTAACCACTGCGCCACCAAGGCTCATATTTCTTGAACTATCAAGCAACTAGTGGAGCACATAACCCCAGACATGTCAGTGGAAGGGAAAATCGCAAAACTGTAACTCACTTAGTTTGGCCACATCATGTGAAGGAAGACATTGGAGAAAGCAATTATGTTTGGAAGAGTTAGTGGTAGAAGGAAACCAGGCCATCAAAGAACTTTGTAAGTCTACTGCTATTGCTATAACTTGGCAGTTGGACACTGCCAAAGCTGACAACCAGCCAGAGTAACTCAAAGAAGCAGTGCAAGTTCAGAAGATGTGGAGAGACCTGACTCACAGAATCACCAAGAGATGGACACAACGGAATGGATAACATCATCATGAATCAAAGGACGTGTTTCCCAATCTTCTTCTTTGAGAAGGCAGCATTTCCTCTCTGTTTTAATCTGTCGTTCTAATAAGTCTTTTCTCCAATTGGTATTACCCATATGTGCTAGGCAGCTGACTGAGAATTGTGGGAACTGTAGTTATGGAGGCCACTAGGATGGGGGGGGGAAAGTTCTTCTGATACTTTTGCAGGGCGTAAGCATAATGAATGTAGACAAATCATTACTCAGAGCAGCGATGCGTAAATCCTGAATTGGTTTCCAATCACGCTGAGGGGTCATGATTTAAGGAGCAGAGATATAGCCCCTTGCAACATCTGAACACAGCAGAGAATCGACAGCCACTCGGCGGGTTGGGGTGGAAAACACCATATAACTTTCCTGATTCTGTCTGAATAAGTTGGAATTGCAAGCAAGGTTCCCTGTTATTAATTAATCTCTCAGCAAGACTCAAATAGACAACATTCTTCCGAACCTGTATGGTTTAGGTCTTTGAAATCATAAAAGATACAAATTGAGAGTTTAGGCTATAGTCTGAAGAAGGATTTCCTATGCTAGAAAAACATTTTATAGCAATAGCAGTAGACTTATATACCGCTTCATAGGCCTTTCAGGCCTCTCTAAGCGGTTTACAGAGAGTCAGCATATTGCCCCCAACAATCTGGGTCCTCATTTTACCCACCTCAGAAGGATGGAAGGCTGAGTCAACCCTGAGCCGGTGAGATTTGAACCGCTGACCTGCTGATCTAGCAGTAGCCTGCAGTGCTGCATTTAACCACTGCGCCACCTTTCTTTTGACTGAAGAAAGGTTTAGATGTATTTATTCAGTTCCTTACAGAAAGTAGCACGTCATCTGAATTTCCAAGCTAAAAGAACATCGTTTTTGCATCCTTTCAAAAATTCCCTATGTTTTAACTCCTGATTTGGGGAGACGAGTATTTATTTTATTTATTATTAACTTTCTACAGTACCCATTTCAGCTAAGGGACTCTGGGTCGCTTACAACAATAAGTAGCACGCTATATAGGGCTACCATATACCAATTATATAATTGTGAACACAGTGTATAGGGCTCAGTGGCTAAGACACTGAGCTTGTCAATCTGAAAGGTCAGCAGTTCGAATCCCTAGCACCATGTAACCGAGTGAGCTCCCGTTACTTGTCCCAGCTTCTGCTAACCTAGCAGTCCAAAAGCATGTAAAAATGCAAGTAGAAAAATAGGAACTACTTTGGTAGGAAGGTAACAGTTTTCCGTGCACCTTCGGCATTTAGTCATGCTGGCCACATAACCATGGAGACATCTTCGGACAGCGATGGCTCTTCGGCTTTGAAACAGAGATGAGCACTGCCTCATAGGGTCGGAAACGACTAGCACATATGTGTAAGGGGAACCTTTACCTTTACTTAGAAAGTAACACTTTGTCTGAATTTCCAAGCTAAAAGAACATCTTTGCATCCTTTCAAAAATTCCCTCTGTTTTTAACTCCTGATTTGGGGAGACGAGTATTTAATTTATTTATTACTAAGTTTCTACAGCACCCATTTCAGCTAAGTGACTCTGGATAGCTTACAACAATAAGTAGCACTCTATATAAGTCTCCCATATACCAGTCATATAAATGTGAACATAATGTACGCAGATATTGTTGTTGTAAGAGCACACACTTTTGTAACAAAGAAGCCTTTTAAGGTATTTTTTAAAATGTATAATTAGAAATAAAGTTTTGTTTTAAATGTTTTCTTCATTTTGTATTCTTCCTGTGGAAAGACAGTTTGAGAGAACACACGAGAAGTATTTCATTCTGGAAATATTTGTGTAAAGAAATATATTGTATGGTGTGATTTAGTGGGACAACTATTCTGAAAAGAAAAGGTTGGCCTTTAATAGTTTGGTTTTTTTAACTAAATCATCATTTCTGGATTTTTAAAAATTATGGTTTGAGCAGTCTGATCAGATCTGATTTTCATCAACAGGGATGCAATATACATCTTCAAGCATTTTTAATTGCAATATGAAATGAGTTTTAAAAAATCCTTTTTTAAAAAAAAGATAATCCTTATTTATTAAGGCCTACGTTACTCCCTTTTCCTTTTTTATGTTAAACAAGCTCCCATCTCAAGATATTTTAATTCAAAAAACCATTTAATAGGAAACCAGTTGTTTGTTACTAGAATTTATAGTTTACTTTTCTATCCACAATATTCAAAGTGGCTTACACTCTGATTAACTAAGAAATTATTCATCATTTCCCCCATAAATTATTTGCTTGATGGCATTTCCCACTGAGCAAAAGGGCAGAAACAGGGCATAAAATGTAAATAAGCAAACAGGCCAATAAAAGCTCACTTTTCAATCCAAGCTAAATCCTTATCCCTGGTTTTAAGATAAAAAAAGGGAACAGGCCGATGTTATAAAAGAAGAAGAAAAACTTTTTAAATTACTCTTATTTCCAAAAGGTGAATTTATCATCAGGTGCTGTTAAAACTCAAAGCAGTTAGTCCTCCCTGTTCAAAATATCTTTGTCTTTTTCTGGGTTTTTTTTTCCTTCAGTTTTCACCTTGCTCTGCCCTTGTCATCAAGAGCAAAGAAGGGAGTTAGGGAGTGTTTATTCATTTCCCAAGTCCATTATCTTACACATTAATCACTGGCCTGGAACTTCTGGACAATACTCATTTCTGTTGTGTCTCTTGCTTCCACCAGTTTTATTCTTGGGTTGAAGAATTAAAATGGAAGGTATCAGGGGTGGGCAATTTGGCTCTGTTCCCTGTTCTTCTTGCATATCATCTGAAATCAAAAGTGTTTTCATTTTCAGGAAAAGAAAAAGAAGAAACTAAATGTACACTTAATGTTTATTGATGGGGAAGACCCATCTTGAAATATTTGAAGATAGTGGTGGAGATGGTGGATAAGAAGACTTCAGAACCACGCTGTCCATCTCTTGGTTTGGGAGTTGTTGTTTACATCAGTGTTAAAATGTTAATTTATACAGTATTAAAAGTTTTAATTGCTTTGCTATTTATCTTTTTATGATGTGTAAGCCGTTGCCTTATCAGGAAGGTGGGCAGCATATACATTTAAAGGAGGAGGAGGAGGAAAAAGAGAAGGAGAAGAAGGAGAAGAAGGAGGAGGAGGAAAAAGAGAAGGAGAAGAAGGAGAAGAAGAGGAGGAGGAGGCTAAAAGAAGGAAGAAGAAGAAGAAGAAGAAGAAGAAGAAGAAGAAGAAGAAGAAGAAGAAGAAGAAGAAGAAGAAGAAGAAGAAGATTATTATTATTATACAATTGTATCACAGCGGCCAGTTGTTTCGCCGGATTTGGCATTGGTTACTAGTCAGGCCCCACAGACTACTACTACTACTATTATTATTATTATTATTATTATTATTATTATTATTATTATTATTATTATTATTATTATTATTTCAGTTCTCTAGAGGCACATAATCATGAGCCAGCCAGAAGTCCACAGTGCATGTCCTTTTGTTCTATTTGCTTGGCAACAACAAATGTCTACTGAAGAAAAAAAAATAACACAAACTTTCTTTTCTTAACCGAACTGACTGCAAAATAACGAATCCAGGATATAAAACAGTGGTTTCTGTTTCAGACGTAGCCCTGCCATTCCGAAGGGTGACGTTGATTTGCGATGGTGACCCAAGACTAAACGGAAAGAGATCACATAGCTACAGACTCTTGAAGGATACTTGTTACAAGATTTGTTTGTGAAACATGCATTTTTATTACCTCGCCTGCCTGTTATAATGAGTCGGGAACAAACTGCAACATTGCACTTAATGATTGCATTTCTTGTTTCGGCTAGCTTCTTGGTCCTCTTGCAATTAAGAGTTCCCAGATCTCCCAAGGCTACTCTCTTAGCAAGGGGGACGGGTGGGGAGAGTGAAGGGATCAGAAACCCACATAAATGAGCAATGTCAATAGTTTAAAAAGAGTTTACTTAGAGAACAAAAGGCCCCTTATGAGCCACTAGTGAGAAGAAATAGAAGGGGGGGGGGAATGAATCCTTACAACACAGCCCCTGTCTAATAGAGACTTGTTATCAAGCAGTGGGCTAAGAGTCCCCGCAATCTGCATTAAAATACATTTCCCTCCATTCACTCATTTGCATTAATTTCTCCCATTATATCTCCAAATGGTTGAATGTCTACCCAACACAATGCATCAGCCTATCACGAAGAAGCCACGGCTGCCCCAGGTGCCAATTTACTCCTCTCTCGATTCTTTTCATTCTGTTTGTCTGATTCTGACAACTGAAGTTTTCTCCTCTGGGGCGGGGGAGGCAAAGGGACCCTTCAATTGGATTTGCTTGCGGTGACAAAATTGTTGCTTTGCAGAAAAAAGGAGGGGAGGGAGAGGGGAGGTCGTCTTTGACCGAAGTGTCTATCATCCTACCATGGGAAAAGGGGAAGCCAATGATTCTCAGTAGCTTCTCATTTCCAGTATTTGTTCAGCATTAGGCCTTACTTATCTCCAGGAGAGAAAAAGCAACATATAGAAAGAAAGAAAAAAGAGAGAGAGAGAGAGAGAGAAAGCTGCTTGCTCAGAACACACTTCCCTCATTCATTCTAGCTGAGCTCTGTATTCAAACAAGGGGAAAGGAGAGGGAGGTGGGGAGAGAGAGAAAAGAGAAATCCATTACTCCGAAGGCTCCAGATCAACCTCACTCAATTATCTCAGCTAATCCTTATAGCTCTATAAAGTAAATATTTCATTACAATTTCAAATAAACAGTCACCCAATCTAATGAAGCCAGATCAAGAGAGGTGGAAGAGAAGGAAGCGAGACACAATAGAGATGTTAATAATCCTAATATTAACCCATTTCTGTATTTTATTCAATCGCATGATAGATTTGAGAAACTTTTATTCAATTGTTTCCTCGGAATTCCTCAAAATTGAAAAGAAGGCCTGGGGGGGGGGGGTGACAGGGTAGCAGTGTTCCAATATTTGAGGGGCTGCCACAAAGAAGAAGGGATCAGCCTAGTCTCCAAAGCACCAGAAGGTAGACTGAGAAGCAATGGGTGGAAACTAATCAAGGAAAGAAGCAATCTAAAACTAAGGAGAAATTTCCTGACAGTGAGAACAATTAACCAGTGGAACACTTTGCCTTCAAAAGCTGTGGGTGCGCCATCACTGGAGGCTTTTAAGAAGAGATTGGACAGCCACCTGCCTGAAATGGTATAAGGTCTCCTGCTTGAACAGGGGGTTGGACTAGAAGACCTTCAAGATCCCTTTCAACTTTGTTATCCGTTATGTCAAAGTAACTTAATTTGCAAGCACAAACCATGAAAGAAAAACCAACTAAGAAATATTTCTTCCAGAAATAAATGTTTGCAGATGTTTTAAAGGGACATTTTAAAAGTTTCTTATGTCCTCCCTTTTTTTTTTCCAGTTTTACCTCAGATCAGAGATCGCATAGCTTGCAATAGAAAGAATCAGAGCTATTAATAGCAACCAGCCTTGAATGAATTCCAAAAACTAACCAGGATTGATCGACCTGAGGAAATATCTGAGTCCCCTTCGGGGGAAAAGGGTGGCATATACATTTAATCAATTGAATTGAATTGAATTGAATTGAAATTGAAATATCTGATTCCATATTTTATAATGGGATGGGCAGAACAGGCCACTGATACACACTGTTTCTTCTAAAGGTAAAGGCTTCCCTCGCATATATGTGCTAGTCATTCCCGACTCTAGGGGGCGGTGTTCATCTCCGTTTCAAAGCCAAAGAGCCAGCGCTGTCCGAAGACGTCTCCATGGTCATGTGGCTGGCATGACTAAACTCTGAAGGCGCACAGAACACTGTTACCTTCCCACCAAAGATGGTTCCTATTTTTCTACTTGCATTTTTACATTCTTTCGAACTGCTGGGTTGGCAGAAGCTGGGACAAGTAATGGGAGCTCACACTGTTACACAGTGCTAGGGATTTGAACCGCTGAACTGTCGACTTTTCTGATTGACCAGCTCAGCGTCTTAGCCAATGAGCCACCGCGTCCCTCTGTTTCTTATATAATGTCTCAAAATAAGAAGAGTCGTCCGTATACCATTTCTAAGAAAATATTGTTGAACTGAAACATTGACTGATGGAAGAGAAAGATTTATTTCTGCCTATATAAAGAGAGTAGAAAATGACACACTGTTTATTCAGTTTGTTGCTAAAATACTATATATATTTGGGCTGTTTGTTTTCCTTTAATGGAGGAGGAAGTGTTAAAGCACAACTTAACATCCTTGGAGTTATGACGGAGTGTTGTGAAAGCATGTAAGATTAATTTTGATCGTTTTTCAGGGTTTAAAAGCTCGCATGCAGAAATAAATGGCACTCTACATCTTGGAAGCAACATTAGCTGCTTTTTTTTTTCTTGAAAAGCCATTTTTTTCCTCCCATAAAATAAGAGAACGACTCTAAAAGAAAGAGAGAATATATTATCTGGACTTCTGGTCCCATTGTCAAGACAAATAAACTTTCCAGATTGTGAGAATTGGAAGCAGAATCTCCTTAGACATTCAAATCACGCCTCTCAATCACTTTTGAGGAGGGGGTGAAGGATGGCTATTGAAATAGGCCTGAGTTTTGTTTCTCCCTCAAAGAAATGGAAGTTGTGAATTGCGATCAAAGCTTTATTCTGCGGTATACAAATGTGATTTTACTGATGG
Source organism: Thamnophis sirtalis (assembly GCF_051295495.1). Lineage (NCBI taxonomy): Eukaryota > Metazoa > Chordata > Lepidosauria > Squamata > Natricidae > Thamnophis > Thamnophis sirtalis. Next base: position 11,617,658 of record NW_028261392.1, read on the forward strand.
CTGTTGCATGGTCTTTTTGTTTCTCCCAGCTAACCAAAAAGACCTGTTTGCTGTTCAGAGGCAGTTCTGATCGGAACGGCTTACAAACTGCGTAAAATAAATAAAATGAATATTTTATCTAGTCATTACATATTAATTTCCCCACAGAGAGAGCCAAGAAAAGCACAGGGTGTGTGTGTTGGGGGGGGGAATCATACCTTAGGGGAGGGGAAAAAAAGAATTGAAGTAACTAGGAAGGATGAAAAAGGCAGAATTGTACAAAGCTAAACTGTGTTTGGGAGGGGGGGGAATCATACCTTAGAGGAGGGGGGGGGGAAAGAATTGAAGTAACTAGGAAGGATGAAAAAGGCAGAATTGTACAAAGCTAAACTGTTTGTCTTGCACCACTCCTAACAAACCAGTTTGTACTTGGCAGTTGGCTTCCATGATCACACGCAGATGTGGCACACTTGTAACACTTAATCAGAAAGTTCACATTGGCTCAGCTTTTACAACATTTGTGAAATCCGCCTTTTCCAGCCTGGTGTCTTTCCAGATAACTCCCAGCTGGAAGATTAGGCATCATTTAACAGATCAGCTCAGCTGATGCTTCAGCTTTAAGATTGCTGAAATATCACCAGAAACTCACAGACAGAATGTTAAAAACTCTGGTAACATCTACGGTATATTCTGTACGCAAACATATTAAGGTATCTCAAGAGAGTTTGCATTCCCTTTATTAAGACCTTCCTACTTAACCTTAACTGTTCCTTAGCCCTCTTACCCACATTTTGCAATTTCTTTGCAGTTATTCTGTTCTTTCTAAAGACATATACCTTTGTTTCATCCTTATTTTGGATTGTCGATTTGATTATTTAATTACTGTCTTATCTGGTTCATATTTATGACAGTTATAATGTCCTGGGGGTCATGTGATCAAGCAAAGTCAATGGGGAAGCCAGATTCCCTTAACCACCATGTTACTAACTTAACAATTTCAGTTGATTCACTTAACCACTGTGGCAGGAAACGTCATAAAATGGGGCAAAACTCTCTTAACAAATGTTTGACTTAGCAACATAAATTTTGGATCAGTTGTGCTTGTAACTCAACAACTATATTCTTGTTTTGCTCACCTTTTGTTCTTAATCCATTTTGTCCAAGATCCACTCTTAATGCCACTCAAAAACTCACCAATCTATCCCCGTTGAGGACTTCTCATTATCCTTCTGTCCTGCACCAATTCACTTGGTCTCTCATCAAAAACTATCAAATTAACCACGGTTTTCAACTTAGATCCCTTTTGTTGCTTCACGTGGATAGAGATTTATTTATGCTTACCGTATATACTCGAGTATAGGCCGACCCGAATATAAGCCGAGGCACCTAATTTTACCACAAAAAAACTGGAAAAGTTATTGACTCGAGTATAAGCCTAGGGTGGGAAATGCAGCAGCTACCGATAAATTTCAAAAATAAAAATAGATACCAATAATGCCATTGCCCATTGAATAACATATACAGCCTGCCTGTGCCCATTAAATATACAGTAGCCATTGTAAAAATTTGCTCTGCATAACAAATTATTATCACACAATACCGGTGTATTCAATGAAATACTTCACTCACCTCATGATGCTGATGTCCCGCTGTGATGATGATGTCCCGCCTCCTATGACACACGGCACAGTGATTCCTATCATTGGATCACTGTACCAGAGGAGGTGGGACATCGCTATGTGGCTGCTTGCCATAACAAGGAGGAGGTGGGACATCGTTGCAGAGTGGCAGGAGGGGGAGGAAGGGGAATCGTAAGATAGCCCTGCATTACATTAGAACGTGAGGAGGGGGGATGGTGCGGTGCACGCTGCGCGGCAAACTGACACAGAGGGAGGGGAAACTCAGGGGCGCTGGGCCATTCACGAGCGTCACCCAGCGGCATGGCCCCGCCCCTTTTTCTCCTCCATTTCGGGCAAATTTTTCACTGACTCGAGTATAAGCCGAGGCGGCTTTTTTCAGCTCAAAAAGTGGGCTGAAAAACTAGGCTTATACTTGAGTATATACAGTAAAGCATGCTTATATTTGTTTTACAATTCTACATATCCTATGTTCATGAAACAATTTGTCTTGCTTTGCAGGACTTAATAAACTTTTCAGATTTTTCTAAAACTGTTTGATACCCTAAATGGCGTGTACTTCAAAAGGCATAATACTATCTCGCACCTTCGGTTCTCAAAGAAAGATCATTCCTAGGAGCCAAACTGCATTAGCATTTCATGGAGAACGTGCCGTTTTAGTGGCAGTCCAAAAAATCCGACATACTGGCCCACAGCATAAAAACAACACTCATCATTAACTGATTAATTGATATGTCAGATTGGTGCGCTGACAACTTTTAGCTAACGAATGCCCTAAACGCTTCCTCGTTTGAGGACATTCAGAGGTCTGTGACAAAAAAGGGAGCCAATGAGCTGTTTCAAAAGACTATCTTCTCTTGGCCAACAAGTTCTGTATTTCCTAGATTTCTCGTCATATTTACTCATTAATTTTTGTGGAAAGGACAGCTTTACAGGACAGGGTACCATGGCAAACTCATTTATTTACTCATGTTAGTGTCCTATTTCCCTGAAAAGATTTGCTTGCTATAAAACTACAGAGAGAAGCATTGTGTTAAGAGAGGTTGCCAGAAAGTAGAGGGGGTCAACTTATTTCCCAAAGCACTAGAAGGCAAAGCAAGAAACGATGGATGGAAACTAATCAAGGAAAGAAACAACCTAGAACTAAGGTGAAATTTCCTAATGTTGAGAACAATAAACTAGTGGAACAGCTTTCATTCAGAAGTTGTGGGTGGCTCCATCACTGGAAACTTAAAAAAAGAAAAAGAATGGACAGCGACTTGTCTGAAATGGTATGGGGTCTCCTGCTTGAGCAGTGGGTTGGACTAAATGACCTCCAAGGTCCCTTCCAAATCTGTTATTCTGTTAACTGCCATAATATATCAAGAACCCAACATGACTTAGCTTTGGAGCAGAAGACATAATATTAACTATTACAGTATGAAGGGAGGCATTTATCTAGCCTAGGGATACAATAAAAATAGCAAGTATAGTTTCATGCAAGGAACCATATAACAAATCAACACCTGAAAAAAAATAATCCACTTGTATTCTCTTTTTTTTATTGTTCTGGCCTTTTGGTAGCTTTGTTCCCTTTTAAGTTTTCCTTCAGCTTCCCATTCTTGGTTTCCAAGTCTGAACTCACGTGCTGAATTTTTGACAAACGAATTTGCAGTCTCCTTTCCTGTTTTATGATCTGACCTGACTTTATGTGGCTGCTAGCATCACTAAGAAGAATTTTGCCATTCAGCAAACATAAATGAATACTAAAACAGCCATTTGTAACCACAAAAAGCCAGGAGGGAGGGAGGGAGGGAGGGAGGGAGGGAGGGAGGGAGGGAGGCAGGCAGGCAGGCAGGCAGGCATGCAGGCAGAAAGTGAGGAGGAAGGAAGGAAGGATGGAGGGAGATAGAGGAGGGGAGGCAGAAAGAGAGGAGGGAGGGAGTAGCAAGAAAGGAAGGAAGGAAAAAAGAGGGAAGGAAAGGGAAAGAGGAATGGAGGAAGGAAGGAAAAAAGGAAAAAAGAGGGAAGGAAAGGGAAAGAGGGATGGAGGAAGGAAGGAAAAAAGGAAAGAAAGAGGGAAAGGAATGAGGGAGGAAAGAAAGAAGGAAAGAGAGAGGGAGGGAGACAGAAAGGGAGGATGGAGGGAGAAACAAGGAAGAAAGAAAGGAAAGAAAGAGGGAAGGAGGGAGGAAAGAAGGAAGGAAAGGGGAGGGAAAAGAAGGAGAGAAGGAAGGAGGGAGGAAGGAAGGAGGGAGGGAGAAACAAGGAAGAAAGGAAGGAAGGAAAGAAGGAGGGAAAGGAAGGAGGGAAGGAAGGAGGGAGGAAGGAATCTGAAGCATTTTCAGGGAAACATTCATTCCCAATGAACAGGTCGTCCTCAACGTATGACCACAATTGAGTCCAAAATTTCTGTTGTTAAGTGAGACATTTGATAAGTGGGCTTTGCCCATTTTACAACTTTTCTTGCCACAGTTGCTAAGCGAATCACTGTAGCTGATAAGTAAGTTAGTAACCTGGTTGTTAAGTGAAACTGGCTTCCCCATTGACTTGGGTGGTCCGAAGGTCGCCAAAGGGGGATCACATGACCTTGGGAAATAGCACCAATCACTAGTAGGAGCCCATTGCCAAGCGGCTGGATTTTGATCACGTGATCATGGGGATGCTTCGAAGGTTGTAAGTGTGGAAAAAAATGGCCGTAAGTCCCTTTTTCCAGTGCCGTCATAACTTTGAACGGTCACCGATCGAACAGTTGTAAGTTAAGGACTACCTTAAGGTTGCAAGACCTTTTTGAAAGAGAAAAAGACTGCAGAGCTTCTCTAATACCACACAATAAATCACACAAAAAGGTTTTTCTTAAAGGAGTCAAGTCAATATGAAAGGTTAATTAAGAGGGTTTTTTTAAAAAAAAATGCCACTGATCTATAGTAAGAAAGACTACCTTTTCCTTTGGGTTTGAGCACAATGTACGCATCCCTCTAGGTTTTGATGCTAAAATTGCGAAGTGTTTTTTTCCCCCTTTTATATAGGGCAAGTATCAGTGAGTGTCTAAACGTGTGAAAGCTACCCTTCATGCTGATTTCCTTTACTGCAGCAAATGAAATTATAATTTGACCTCAATAATTCTCCCTATAGTGGTAATGAAAAGCTAAAGCATTTATTGATGCCCAATGAAAATGGCTGCAATTGAAGCCATGGTGCCCAATCTGTAAAGATTAGAATAGAATAGAATAGAATAGAATGGAATGGAATGGAATGGAACGGAACGGAACGGAACGGAAAGGAACAGAACAGAATTATTGGAATGCAGAAGAATGGAATGGAATGGAATGGAATGGAATAGAATAGAATAGAATAGAATAGAATAGAATAGAAGTAGCATAGCATAGCATAGCAATAGCAATAGCATAGCATAGCATAGCATAGCACAGCACAGCACAGCATAGGAATAGGAATAGGAAAAGGAATAGGAATAGCAATAGGAATAGCAATAGCAATAGCAATAGCAGTAGCAGTAGCAGTAGCTGTAGCTGTAGCTGTAGCTGTAGCTGTAGCTATAGCAATAGCATATAGCATATAGCATATAGCATATAGCATATAGACATATAGACATATACCACTTCACACTGCTTTCCAGCCCTCTCTAAGCAGTTTACAGAGCCAGCCTCTTGCCCCCAACAATCTGGGGTCCTCATTTTACCCACCTCAGAAGGATGGAAGGTTGAGTCAACTTTGAGCCTGGTGAAATTCAATCTGCCAAACTGCTGGTAGCTGGTGATCAGCAGAAGTAGCCTGCAGTACTGCACTCTAACCACTGTGCCACCATAGCTCTTAATTGAACAGAATAGAACATAATAGATTGGGGTGGGATGGAATGGAATGGAATGGAATGGAATGGAATGGAATGGAATGGAATGGAATGGAATAGAATAGAATAGAATAGAATAGAATAGAATAGAATAGAATAGAATAGAATAGAATAGAATAGAATAGAATAGAATAGAATAGAATAGAATAGAATAGAATAGATTTATTGTCGCTTTGAATGTACACTAATTGGCATACATTAAAAATGAAATTTCATTGCATACAGCTCTTAAAGTGTCACCACCTCCAATTTTACATTACATAAACATGACAAGATAAATAAATAAATACAAAACTATGTATATGCCCATATATACAGAGAAACAACATGGTCTAGTTCAGTTGTATACAAGTTTATTGCGAGAAAAACGAAACGTGAGAGTTTACCAGAGGGATGGCATAGGGAACAAAGTTATTACAAAATCTGATAGTCCTGCTAGAAATACTTCAAAACCTCCTCCCAGAGGGGAGTGACAGAAACAGACCATAAAATGGGTGTGTAGGGTCTCTAACAATGCTTTGAGCTCTAAGCACATAGCGCTTATAAGCAGTATCCTGAATAAATGGAATCGAGCTTCCTATAATCGTCTCCGCTGTCCTCACTACTCTCTGTATGAACTTTCTATCTGACGCATTTCTGCCACCAAACCAAATAGGGATGTGGTTTGTTAAAATGGGCTCAATCCTGCCTTAGTAAAAAGCAAATACTGTGCAATAGAAACAGAATAAATTAATGTTATTTAAGAAATAAAATGCCATTTTATAAAATGCTCTTATACTTCGAAGAGTTAGCATTATTTCAGCTCATTACACAATTCATCAGATCTGAGAGAAAATAAGGAACATTTAAGCAGTTTAGCCTGAAGAAGCATCTAAAATGAATTTCTACATGAATTCTTGTATTTCCAAAATATCTAATTAAGCAACCTTAACATCCACAAAGCATTTGACCTGGCTTTTCTATCGCCACGTTGCTTGCCACCATGCAGATCTAACAGGAAACGTCTTAATTTTACTTGAGATTTTTTTCCCCTCTGTTCTTAAACAGGAAACAACTCCACTTTTGGAACTTGTCAAAACTCAAGATAAGGAAATTATATGTGTAGTGATTAAATAGCAACATGTACTTGACCCAAGCCGGAGGTTGAACACTGAAGCCATTTCTATGAGTAAGTTCAAACTTCAAGGTTGTTTTTTATCCCCATCATAATAAAAGCAACAGTTGTAACCACGGTATTATAGTTCACACAATGCCCCCAAGACTCCAAATTTATTGTAGCATTCATCTCCAAGACAAAAGACCAGGTATATTGGGAGGGGGGGGAGAGCTCTTTTTTCTGCAAAAAGCATGGTTGTTATTTATGGCTCAAATGCAAAGAATAAGGTTGGGGAATTTATCAGCGATGAAGGTATGAAATGTTTTAGCTTGTTCTTCTTTCTCTAATCCATAAACCATTTTCTCAGCCACCCAAGTGAATTCTAATGGAACAGGATTGATGAAATAATATTTTCCTAGCTCTTTAACACTTTGTCTACTACCTGTACTATAAAATTTGTTCAGGGAGAATGTGGAATCTCACAGTCACCAATACCATAAATCAGGGGGAAGAAACGTATCCCATTTCAGCAAGGAAAGGAGAGGTGGAATCAGTTGTTGTTGTTGTTTTTAAATGCAACATTTTCAATACCATTCGTTTGGCTTTAAGCATTTTTATTTGATTTGATTTTTAAAAACTGATCAGGCTGTCGCTAAGCAGCCATGCTAATTTTAATTCGCGTTTGATCTACCTGATTCTGATAAAGAGTCACAGATGTGATGCATGTATATAAGAGGTGGGACTCAGGTTGCGCTACCAAGGACACTGTCTTAATTTTCTTTATTCCCACTCTGATGAGTTTGCACACCATAAAATCTGCCTTACTCGATTAATTAATTTTTAACCTTTGTGGTGCGTCTTTTCCAAAGGAAAAAAAAGGAATAGTCCTTTGACAGCATACTTTCTCCGATGAATGCAAAATCACTCTGTTTGCTTTGGAACAAACGGTCTCTTATTGACGCTAAATTCACTCGAGAGGGGCTTTTTGTTCGAGACAAGCCCCAGATAATCAGATGCCTTGATTCTAAAACTTCTAAAACTTCAAAAATATAAGTAAACTCTCCTGTGACTTGAACTTTACCGCAAGTGAGAACAGGGACATACAGCATATCTAGACTCTTTGGAAGCAAAGAGGAATTGATTGGCCACTGACTTGAAGGACCCGGATGGTGCTCCCTCGAACCTCCACTAAGAACATTTCACAGGATCAGCCAAGGTTGGTCCTGAGAGCTGTTAAACAAATTGCTAGAACTAATAATGAACATTTAGTTAACTACAAAGGGCTTGTCTTGTTTGGGAGCCAGGTCAGAACACATAGTTTGAATCATGCAAGCAGCAATCCAGCATATATAACACCCAGCTGGGCTCGCATGAGTTGAGCTGCACAGCTGTGTGCGTCCATGTACCAGCCTGCAGCTCATGCCGGTTGAACTGCGCACACCGTGATGGCAAACTTTTGGCACGCTTGCCACAGGTGGCATGCAGAGCCATACTCACCAGCACAGCAGCTTTGCCATCCCTCAGCTCCGGTACGCATACCCGCACTGGCCAGCTGATTTTCAGCTTTCCGGAGGGCCGGGGGGAGGCCGTTTTCGCTCTCCCCAGGCTTCAGGAAAGCCTCCAGAAAGCTTGGGAAGGGTGAAAATCCCCCCATGTGGGTCGCTCGCGCATGAATAGTGGGTGGGTCACTCACACATGTGCAGATGGGTGGGTCACTCAGACATGTGCAGGTGGGTGGGGACACGAGTTTTGGCACACCTTACGATAAAGGTTAGCTATCACTGTGTGCATACCAGCCTGCCACTCCCATGGCCTGCTTCCAAATAGGTCACAGCCCACTGGTGAGCTGTGGGCTGTAGGTTGGGAACCCATGATCTAGGTCACGTTGTGTCTTTGAGTGTGTGTGGTGGTGAAATGAGGGCTATTGACTCTACTAGCCGCAATTTTATTGTATTGCCTTTCCAAATAGGCATGGGTGTTTGCAACATTTGGTGGACCAGTCATTATTTATGGCAGCTTTACGAAGCCGAGGTGGCGCAGTGGTTAGGGTGCAGTACTGCAGGCCACTTCAGCTGACTGTTATCTGCAGTTCAGCGGTTCTGATCTCACCGGCTCAAGGTTGACTCAGCCTTCCATCCTTCCGAGGTGGGTGAAATGAGGACCCAGACTGTGCGGGCAATATGCTGACTCTGTAAACCACTTAGAGAGGGCTGAAAGCCCTATGAAGCAGTATCTAAGTCTAACTGCTATTGCTATTGCTATTGCTAAACTTTCTCCTCTTTTATGTCTACCTCCTGGTATGTTTTTGACCACATTTTGTGGACATCCCTGCCTGTTTCATCCATATATAAATTAAAGATCTACAAAACCCAGGCTGATCTATAAACTCATCTGATGAGAAAAATCACAGGTTTCCCTTCACCTCCCTGGATTATAGCCAACCATTTTTTTCCAATAAATCCATAACAAAATGACAAAACACAATGGGGAAAATTGTCAGGGTGGCTTTGATTCATGATGGAGAAATGTTCACGGATTCTAACTATTATTCTTTGAACAATGGAGTATTCACATTTTCATGACAATGGAGAGTGGAATTCAGGCAGTGGCCCTGGGTGTGGATCCCTAAACTGAGCACAAGGTTGAATTCAATGGGTCCATCCAACTCTCACCATTCTTTTGATTGTCTGAAATTTTCCCTATCAAAGACTTTTAGGTCAAAAATGTTATTCCAGGGAACTGGGACTGGGATGGGTTACTCCTGGTTTGGCCTGAATCGGGAAAACCGGTAGTAGCAGTGGCGGGAGGCTCCCACTCACCCAGATGCTTCTGTGCATGTGCAGAAGTGTTGCACACATGTGTGAGTGCACACGAGAGCACACCAGTGGTGGGTTCTGGTCGGTACAGCCCGGTACGGCCATACCAGTAGTAGTCGGGAGTACCGGTACTGTGGCTTGTTTGGCTCACCCACCCGCCCATATTCCATACGTGTTTTTGAAGCAACTGAGCCAATTGTGCATGGGCGCACAGCGAGTGGTCCCTGCGCAGCCTCTGACAATCAGCTGGGTGTCATGGGTTGGTAGAATGGGTTCACCAACAAATGCGCGCATAACAAATGCACGCCGACAAAGCCGCGGCGAGAAAACCACGATGTAGAAATCGCACCGACAACAGCGCGCCGACAACAGCGCGCCGACAAAAGCGTGCCATCACGTGGAACGAGTTACCAACAGAGATCTGGACCCTCCCCACCCTTGCAGCCTTCCAAAAAGCCACCAAACCCCGGCTGTTCCGGCAGGCCTGGGGTTGCTGACTCAAACGAGGTCAACCCCCAATTAATCTGGATGTATGTGGTGTTTTTAAAATGTTTGTATTGTTTTATGTTCTTCCCCTGTATGTTATTTTATTTTATTCGTACTTGTAAGCCGCCCTGAGTCCCTCCCGGGATTGGGTGGCATATAAACCCATTAAATTGACAAATTGAATTGATCAACAAACAACGCGAAAACAACGTAATAACCCTAACCCTAGCGATTTTGTCGGTGAGCCGTTGTGGGCGCGATTTCGACGTCGTGGTTTTCTTGCCACGGTTTTGTCGGCGCGCTTTTGACGTGTGTGCATTTGTTGGGTCACGGGTAGAATGCACATGCGTGCACAGTGCACATCAGGTGCATGCACAGCACGCGGGTGGTACGTGCATGAACAGACCATGGGCAGCGTACCGCTAGCGACAATAGGAGCAACCTACCACTGGAGCACTCCCAAACAGATAGTAAAAAATTGGAAACCCACCACTGAACTGGGGAGGCAGAGAAATGTGATAGATGTGATAAGTTCAAAAGATTTTATTCCTCCCCAAAGATGTGCCTCTTGATCACATAAGTAAATGGATGTGGTGGTGGGGTGTGTGTGATCCCCTTCTTTTTTCTTCCTGGAGTTTTCATTCAGACTTTATTATTTAAGTTGCCCTTAAAAGTCTATTAGATTGCTAGTACAACCACTTTTCCTTTAAGACTACTTAATGCCTCCCTGAAACAAGAGATATATCAATTTAGCTTAACTGGGACAACTTTACACAGGGGACAGTGATAAAAGAGATCCTTCCTTGAACATCTCAAACCTGGGATTGTGTCTTGGGAGAACATTAAGACAAATATGTGAGACTCCTGCTATTTTATTACTTTTGCAGCTTAGTCTGGATAGGTGATTCTTCTTGCTGTCTCAAATGGTACATTACTGATCAAACAGTTGCGGGGAAACAGACATGTCCCAACAGACCCACAACAATGTGTTTCACAGCTCTGAACACTCTTTCTTCTCTCTCTATCTGGTTCTCTGATCTCTTGCTTCTGCTGTACCTGAACTCTGCCTTCCTGCTCAGAAGCTTCCTAATTCTCTCCTTTATCAAACCGGCTTTTTCTTCTAGCTTTGAACAATTCTCTGGACTCCTGGAGTCACAAGTTGTTAGGAAGAAGTAGCAAGCAGTATTGGGGGGACACTGAGGCTGGACACTGAGCTTCTGGTCTTCTCCTCCTTTAAAAGAAGTAAGGTAAATGTTCCCTCCGCACATATGTGCTAGTCGTTCCTGACACTAAGGGGTGGTATTCATCTCCATTTCAAAGCCGAAGAGCCAGCGCTGTCCGAAGATGTCTCTGTGGTCATGTAGCCGGCATGACTAAACACCAAGGGCACACAGAACGCTGTTATCTCCCCACCAAAGGTGGTTCCTGTTGTTTTTTTTCTAATTGCATTTTTAACATTTTTTCAAACTGATAGGTTGGCAGAAGCTGGGACAAGTAACAGGAACTCACTCCATTATGTGGTGCTAGGGATTCGAACCGCTGAACTGCAGTCCTTTCTGATTGACAAGCTCAACGTCTTAGCCACTGAGCCAACATTTCCCAATTTAGAAGAAGTAGATAGGCACAACGAAGTGGGTGAAATTGACCAAAACAAGGAAGGTTAGAATATTCTCTGGATGTGGAAGAAATGTATTAAAATGTATTAAAAGTATTTAAGGAAGAGACACAAAATGGCAAAGAGATGGATATTTCATTGGATATTACCCATTTGCAGCCTGGGTCACCTTATCTAAACTCAGAAATTCCAGTGAGTCAGCTTTGGTAACTACTTAGAGATCGCCAGGGAATATCAGGGATATAAGCCAAACTGGGGAGTTGAAAGTTAACCTAGAACACATTGGTAAACCACTCCTAGACCGACACCAAGAAACCTGTATGGTTATATTCATGAAGTCACCTGAGGTCAAGTCAACAGAAACCATTTTTTCTAAAATGTTATTAGAAGATTTTTCTTCCCCATGCAAATGAGTGAAGAAAGAAAGAAAGAAAGAAAGAAAGAAAGAAAGAAAGAAAGAAAGAAAGAAAGAAAGAAAGAAAGAAAGAAAGAAAGAACAAAGGAGAAAGGAAAGAAGAAAGGAGGAAGGAAGAGAGAAAGAAATGAAGGAAGGAAGGAAGGAAGGAAAAGAAAGGAAGGAGAGGAAGGAGAGCGAGAGAAAGAAAGGAAGGAAGGAAGGAAGGAAGGAAGGAAAGAAGGAAGGAAGGAAGGAAAGAAAAAAGGAAGGAAGGAATGAGAAGGAAGGAAGAAAGGAAAAAAGAAAGGAGGAAGGAAGAAAGAAAGAAATGAAGGAAGGAAGGAAAAGGAAGGAAGGAGAGGAAGGAGAGCGAGAGAAAGAAAGGAAGGAAGGAAGGAGAAGGAAGGAGAGTGAGAGAAAGAAAGAAGTGAGGGAGGGAGGAAGGGAGGAAGAAAAGAAAAGAAAGAGTGAGAGAGAGAAAGAAAGAAAAAACAATAGTCTCTTCTTTGCATCACAGCCAATATACCATTCTCCATATCTTGAATCTATTTTGTAATCCATAACATACCTAGATTAAAGCTGCTTTAATTTAAACCAATATACCAGCTTGATACTTCAAAAAGTTTCAACTCTGTTGCAGATTGCAAGTATTTTCTTCTTTGGTACAAACAATCCTAACAGTCAAGTGTCTTATTTATTCACTGTACATATTTACAATATTTCTCTTGTTGTCCCTGTTACCTTATTAGCATTTTATTAGCTCGGAAGGCACAGCATAAGGTGTAATGTTCTGCATTGTTTTCCATTTCCACTGGATTTTAAGACTTTGATGCTCCCTCTCTTCCATCCAAATAATTCCCGGACTACAATTTACATCTGTATCACAGTACTTTACCCTGACACAGAAATGAAAATTAATTAGTTTCTATGACGACCCGGCACATAAAAGGACCACAGGTTGCTTCACGTAAATAAATACGGAGCATTTTCGTATTCAGAGAGCGGAGCAGATCAGCATTAAATACAAATAATATGAATTTGTTTCGCTATGACAGAAAGCGACTTTAGCCCGATGACATTATTCATTAGAGCAAGTATTTGCCAGCGAACAGAGGAATTCCAACTTACTTGGATGGCTTCTCCTGGCAGAGGTAATTTTCAAAACATGGCTTGTTAACTGTGTTCGGATCCTAACAAGCCCCGTTTTCAAACTTCAATTACATTGACCAAGCCAGATGTATGGGATGAAGACATCATCCCTTTTCAAAGGTGAAATCACTACGATGCCATAGAGACAGGTGAGAGCATCCATGCAGGGTGCCTAGGTAGTCCTTGACTTACGACCTTAGTTGAGCGCAAACTTTCGGTTGCTAAGGGAGACATTCGTGAAATGAATTGGGGCCCATTTTTCGACCTTTTATGCCACTGTTGTTAAGTTAGTAGCACTTAGCACTTAGATTTATATATTACTTCACAGTTCTTTCCAGGCCTCTCTAAGGGGTTTACAGAGTCAGCCTATTTCCCCCAATAATCTGGGTCCTCATTTTACCCACCTCGGAAGGATGGAAAGCTGAGTCAACCTTGAGCCTGGTGAGATTCGAACTGATAAACTGAAGCTAGAAGTCAGCTGGAGTAGCCTGCAGTACTGCCCTCTAACCACTGCGCCACCTCGGCTCCTGGTTCTTAAGTGAATTGGGTGGTAGACTCACCAGATTCCCTGGTAGTAACATGGTTGTTAAGCGAATCTGTCTCCTCCGTTGACCTGGCTTGTCAGAAGGCTGCAAAAGTTTATCACGTGACCCAGGAAACATGAACTGAAAACGTCATAAATATGACCCAGTTCAAGAATCTGAATTTTGATCACGGGACTAGGGGGAGGCTTCAATGGGCGTAAGTGTGAAAAATGGTCGTGAGTCACATTTTTCCCATGCCGGTGTGACTTCGAACTATCTCTAAATGAACTATTGTAAATTGAGGACTACCTGTACTGCACTCATAAAGGAGAGATGCGTACAAACACAAATGCACGTCATAATATTCTTATCTTTGTCCAGCGTTCTAGCCTGGGAATTTGTTCTATGGCATGCATGGCCAAAGTGGCACACAGAGCCACGTCGCCTGGCATGCAGGGTGTCACCCGTTCCTCTTCCGGGTTTCTAGCGTCCATGCGGTGCAATGATCAGCTGGCCTGCGTGCATGCAACAGTGCCAGAAACTGGAAGAGCTGGTCTTCTGTTTTCCGGCATGAACATGTGCGCCAGTCAGCTGATCATCATGCGTGCATGCATGCCAGTTACTGGAAGAGTAGCTGGCAGGTGAGCATGTGCACACCGGAAACTGCCAGTTCATTTTCTGGTGCGTGCATGCCCTCTGGGCAGCTCCTCTTCCAGGTTGCATCCTGGAATGGAATGGAATGGAATGGAATGGAATGGAATAGAATAGAATAGAATAGAATAGAATAGAATAGAATAGAATAGAATAGAATAGCAGAGTTGAAAGGGACCTTGGAGGTCTTCTAGTCCAACACCCTGCTTAGGCAGGAAATCTTACACCACTTCAGACAAATGGTTGTCCAATCTCCTCTTAAAAACTTCCAGTGTTGGAGCATTCACAACTTCTGGAGGCAAGAACATGAAGCATATGAAGGCCAACAACAGCTAAAGAACTAAAAGCTGTGACTACACATTGTTATGAACAGAGAATCAGCCCTTGTAGTGGTGGGTTGCAGGTGGTACGCCCCGATACGGGCATACCGGTGCCGGCCGGGAGCACCAGGTACTGTTCTGGTACAGTGCTCCGGAGATCCCACCCATCTGTCCGTCCGCCCACCCGAGCTCCTTACCTGTATTTGAGCATACACACATTCCCACCTAAAAAAAACCAAGTTAGAAAAGGGAAAAAAAATTTTGCAATGAAGATTGTTCTGCTCATGCGCAGAACTGAAAATCAAGATGGTGCTGCTGCCGATAGAACCAGTTCAGGGGCGTGGCAGGCCGAGTTACTACCTACTCAGCCAAACTGGTCCAAACCCCACCCCCTTCTTTCCTGCACCTCAAAAATAATAAGACCTCCCCAAAAATAAAGCCAAGTGCTTAATTTTTTTTGGGGGGGGGAATAAGACCCTGTCTTATTTTTGGGAAAACACGGTAGTAATAAAAATAATAACAATAATCCCTTAACAGCCAAAGCTCTGGGGTTTTGAAACTCCACTTAAGCTTACTCCTTTTTGTGTGAAAGACTTTGTTCTTCCACTTTGCTCATTAGAAGAGAATTTGTGTAAACTTCTCTGTTCCACAACTTACTAATAGGACTGCTAGTAATTATTATAGTGAAATGAAATCAGCACAAACTATTAGATCTGTTTAAACAAGTTAAAAATAAACCTTGATTAAATGTGCTTTTTAAAGAAACTGCTCATTAGGGCTTCAGGGCCTTCCAATAAATTGGTGTTTCATTAACATCAAAGAATGAATCAAGTTTAAACTCACACAAATTATTCTTTAAAAAAACACACACACAGCTTTAAACAGAATAACCTGGATTACAACAACAACAACTGCAAGAACCAGATACGGCATAGGCGTTATTTAGACTTGCAAACAAAGAGTAGAGAAGCTTCAAAAAGAATTTTTCATAAAGGCCCATGAAATTAGAAAAAAAAAAAAAAGGAAAAGGCAGAATTGGTTTGCAGTCAGTTGCAGCTCCAAGGGGCAAAAGCTTTTGAACAATTTAAGATATGATGCCACTTCCCCAAATGGATTCATTCTGCCTTCTTGTCCAGATGTGGCTTTTTACTTCAGGGAGGAATACAAACATGCTAGGATAACAGGGGTGGGCTTCAAAAATAGCAGCAACGTGTTCGCAGCCCCATTGTTGTGGTGGGTGTGGCCATGGTGGGCGTGGCCTAGTCGGCCTCCTGCACCACAGCGGGTGGAGGGGCGTTTTTCAACTTCCCAAGGCTCCAGAGGCTTTCCTTGAGTCTCTGGGAGGGCAAAAACTACTTCCCCCGGGTTCCAGAGGCCCTCTGCAAGCTGGAAACAGGCCCATATGCAGACTTCCGGAACCTCCAGCAAGCCCGTTTTCCCCCACGTGGGACCTGCACTTACCTGGTATGATGAATGGGCCGTGTGGAAACTCCTGGGAAGGGCAGGGTGGGCATGGCCAGCCAGAGGTGGTATTTGGGGGTTCGCCGAACTGGGCAGAATCCTAGTTAGCGGATTGCCTGAACCTGTGCAAACCCCCAGCAGCTACATAACATAACAGCCACCCCAGCAACAACATAAACGTCAACATATTCTATCACTGCAGGTAGTCCTCGACGTACGACCAGAATTCAGCCCCCAGATCTCCATTGCGACACTTGGTAGGTGAGTTTTGCCCCATTTTAAAATCTTTCTGGCCATGTTTGTTAAGTGAATTGTGGCAGCTGTTAAGTGAGGAGTACGGCTGTTAAGTGAATCGGGCTCCCCCTTTGGCTTGGCTTTGTCAGAAGGCCACTAAAAAAGGATCACGTGACCCCAGGACAATGCAACCGTCATAAGTACATGCCAGTGGCCAAGCATCTAAATTTTGATCGTATGATTGTGGGGAACGCTGCAACTGTCGCTAAGCGTGAAAAACGGCCACAAGTCACTTTTTTTCAGTGCTGTTGTAACTTATTAAATGAATCGTTATAAGTTGAGGACTTATCGGTAGTTCTTATTGGTGGGTCCATATCCTGACCAGAAACCAGCTAGTAGAAATCCCAATGGCACTTTTGCAAAAGGCAACTAGATTTCTTTTTAAGATGTTTCGCTTTTTCAGTTCTGAAGGAGGATGGAAGGATGGAAAGATGGAAGGAGTCCTCCACCATTCAGTCAGAACTGAAGAAGCTTTTTGGAGGAGAAGCGAAATGTCTTTGAAGAAAAACAAAGTCCATTTATCTTTGGGAAAAGCACCTTTAGGGCAACTGTGACTTAGATGACTAAGACTCTCCATTGATATTCAGCTAATAGAAACCTTCCCTACTTTCTCAATGGGGCCTCCCACCCAGAGATCCATGTCTGCTACAATTCATTTCTGCAGCTTAGAACTTGCTGACATATATACTTTATTATCATATGACATTATATTAGTAAGATATATATACCCTGTGCAATGCCTTCGTACTGGTATATCCTGTTTTGGGATTACTTTTAATGGAAAGTGTATGATAATAAAGGTAAAAGTTCCCCTTACACATATGTGCTAATGGTTCCCGACTCTAGGGGGCAGTGCACATCTCCATTTCAAAGCCAAAGAGCCGGCGCTGTCCAAAGTCGTCTCCATGGTCATGTGGCCGGAATGACTCAATGCCAAAGGCGCACAGAACACTATTACCTTCCCACCAAAGATGGTTCCTATTTTTCTACTTGCATTTTTTACATGCTTTCGGTCTGCTAGGTTGGCAGAATCTGGGACAAGTAATGGGAGCTCACTCCGTTACACGGCACTAGGGATTTGAACTGCCAAACTGCCAACCTTTCTGATCAACATGCTCCGTGTCTTAGCCACTGAGCCACCCTGTCCCTGTAGGATATTTGTATTTATACACGTGATATATGTATTTGTGTGTGAATGATAATACACAAACACACAAACGCAAACATACACACACACTTTAAAAGAAGACCACGTGGAAGAGTTGGGTGTGCTAAATTTGCAATTGATTAAAGAGTATTGGATTCATTATGCCTTTGAAAAGTACGAGGAATTTGAAAAACAACAAATGTGGAAGAGAACCAATGGCCATTAACAATGAAATCTTGACATGATTGTCTCTTGCTTTTTTGTGTGTTTTTTTTTCACATTGGTACACTTGCTAGTTACTCCGCAGGAAAAGGGGGAAAAATGTTAATGCTCAAGTCCTCTTTAAAGAGAGGCAGACTCTTTAAGTAATTAATGTCCCTTAATTAAATGCTCCAAGCCATGGAGAATGAAGTCTTTACAAAACCTCTGCTTCTGGTGAAAAGCCACAAAGAAACATATCTTTTTATTTTTTTTTGGTTCAAGCATTTTCGGGTGTCTGTTTTGCACAGTTTTTTAAAGTTTAACCTCTGTGGATCAATGTGCTTCCTTAAAAGACTTTAATAAATTAAAGTGCAGGGAGCTTTTTTTTTTTCCAACAGCCAGAAAAAGCTGATGAGACAGGTTTAGTTTAATCTCAGGCAATAGAAGTCATTAACCATTCTCTCGAGGATTAAAATATAGCTTGCCCTTTTCTTCTCTCACTTATCATTAGCATCACTTTAATCTCCTAGCATTTCACACTGCTATTTTAATCATTACTTACTGCCTTTTGACAACTGCAGAACATGCTTTTTTCTCATTGAGGCAATATCCTGGTTTTAGCTGACAAATGTAGGACATAATGTAAAAATATCAAAGTGACATCTCTTGAAACACACCTTCATCATCATAAAAAAAAAGAAAAGAAACCCTCCAAAGTTACAATATTCCTTTGTCTCTCTCCGACGCGGCTCTCGAAACCATCGCTTGAAACATTTATCGGGAAAAGTTTGTTTTAAATAATACAATAGTTATAGGGTACCTATTATGTCTAGAATAGGGGATGTCAGGATGCATACAATACATACAACCAAGGTAAGATTCGTCCGTCTCCTTAAGCTGTATAGTCATAAACTTGAAAGTATTCACTTTTTTTTAAAAGACATCTTCCTTTTCAGCCTAAAAAAAACTTAAAGAAGCTATCATGAAATGCAAATTTGAAAAGCTACTTAGTGCTAAGCATCAGAACAACAGTCCATAAACTACCTTTCAGTTTGGCCCAGCACAAAAATAATGCTTTATTCTGTATTAATGAGGTTACAAAAAGTCACAAAATCTAACCATCTCACACACATACACAAACACACGTATGTATGTATGTATATATGCATGCATGCATGCATGCATGCATCAGTGGTGGGTTGCTAATCACGTTCCAAGTGGTTCGACGGTGTCCTCGTGCATGCATGCAGTTCACGCATTCGTCTTAGCGCCTGCGCGATGCTCCAGCTGCTCGCGGAGAATTGCGCAGGCGCTGTATGTGCCATGCGCCTGCGGGGAAGTGCAGAAGCCTTCAAAGACTGGTAAGGAGCGCGGGCGGGCGGGTGGGCCCTTTGCCATTCCCGGAAGTTACTTACTTCCGGGTTCACCGACCAACCGGTTCGCGGGGACCACCGCGAATCGGTTGAAACCCACCCCTGGCATGTATGTATGTATGTATGTGTGTACGTATGTATGTATGTATATTTTCTGTATTAAGATTATGAATGACTGTTGTCATTGTTAGTTGTAAAATCATGTTGGACCCATCACAACCCCATGGACAATGTTCCTCCTGGCCTTCCTGTCCTCTATCATCCTCTGGAGTCCATTTAAGCTCACGCCTACTGCTTCAGTGACTGCTTCAGTGGCTCCATCCAGCCACCTCATTCTCTGTAGTCCCCTTCTTCTTTTGCCCTCAGTTGTTCCCAGCATGAGGCTCTTCTCCAGTGAATCCATCCTTCTCATTAGTTGGCCAAAGTATTTGAGCTTCATCTTCAGGATCTGGCCTTCTAAAGAGCAGTCAGGGTTGATCTCCTCTAGGACTGACCGGTTTGATCGCCTTGCAGTCCAAGGGACTCGCAGGAGTCTTCTCCAGCACTATAGTTCAAAGGCCTCAATACTTTGGTGCTCAGCTTTCCTTATGGCCCAACCTTCACAGCCTGTATGAATGACTGTACTGGAGACAAATTAATAAAACAAGGACCTCAAAAAAAAAAACTATCTTATGGTTGCATGCCATTAATTTAATCGCTTTGAGATTAAATCCTTAGCTTTGTAGAATCTTGGCCACGCTGAAACAATGGGACCCCAGAGAGAATGAAATGAAATACTGTATTTGTCTTCCTGCTTTGATGACAACATGGATTTTTTGTAATGCAAGACATTTGCTTGCGTTGTTGAGAATTGCCTTCAAAACATCTGGAAGACAAGAGACTGTCCACTTCTGCTTTAACATTTACAGCTCAGCATACAACTACATGCACTTTCCAAAGGGCAAAGCCACAATGGAATTAGAGCCACTTTGGAAAAAAAAAACTTCAAGGGAGTGAGAATAAAATAAAAATTCTTGCAAAGCATGTAAAGTATCAGCTCCTTGACTCGAGAGTAAACAAAAATATTTAGCAACCGAAAACTTTATATTCTTTTTTTTTTTCAGCCATTTGTAAATTTGGCCTCCAGCCTTTTAATCTAGTCCATCTGTAATGATCTCATAGTACTTTCAACCATTTATTTAACTCTTAGGAAAAAAAATATGTTTCACTGTATGTTTTAACAATAAAACCCCTTCTTAAGCTTCACAAAGCAGAACAATTCATTATTTGATCTCTCTCCAGGTTCAAAGTCTGTCTTACTGCCATACTTCAAAGAAGTCTGTAATCAAAGACAAACAGCTGTGAAAACAATCTTTTATTACTTTATTATCATCTAGTATATATCTTTGGGGTAAACCAATGAAAATGCTACACAAATAACATGTACTTTCCACTAAATAGTTTGGACTATAAATAGATTCAGCAATCTTTCTCTGTAGTCTCAAGCCAAGCTGATGCCCTCTTAATTTAGCTTTCACAGACATTGGGTTCTGCTTGTTCCTGATAGATTTCCAGAATTGTGGCACTTGAAAGTTGATGCATATTGCTTCATGAGAACGCCCAAGCTCTTTTCACAAATAACTCAAAATGCATTCTTTCTGGTTTCCAAGCACTGCAGCATGGATGTGACGTACCCTCAAATAAGGAAGAGTTAGAGCTGTACTAAAAAGTTACAGAAAATGTATTCTTTTCAACCAGAAATACTTTTTGGTCTTCTTAGGTAGAAGTGAGCATAGCAAAACATAAAGGTAACTTCATTCTTAAAAATAATATTGCAACACAACGCTAAATGTTTTCCAGAGAAGAGAAGGGAAGGGAAGGGGATTGGACAACCATTGGTCTGAATTTTCCAAAATCATCTTGTCACTTAGGAGTTGATTTATTTATTTTTGTTTGTTTCTCGGCTGTGTGGGCCGTTTCGTTTTTTGCTCAAGTGGAAAGAGCTTGTTTTCAACTAGATATAGATAGTCCTCAACTTACAACAGTTCATTTAGTGACAATTCAAAGTAACAAAAGAGTGACATGATCATTTTCACACGTGTGACCATTGCCGCATCCCCATTGTCATGTGAACAAAATGGAGATGCTTGGCAGCTGCGGTGGCACAGAATGCAGCACTGCAGGCTACTTCTGCTGATTGCCAGCTGACTGCAGTTTGGCAGTTCAAATCCCACCAGGCTCAAGGTTGAGCCAGCCTTCCATCCTTCTGAGGTGGGTAAAAGGAGGACCCAGGTTGTTGGGGGCAAGAGGATGATTCTGTAAAGCGCGTAGAGGGGGCTGTAAAAGCACTGTAAAACAACATATAAGTCTAAGTGCTATTGCTATTATGACTCACATTTATGACGGTTGCCCTGCCCCGGGGTCATGTGATCCCCTTTTGCAATCTTGTGACAAGCAAAGTCAATGGGGAAACCAAATTCACTTAACAACCGTGTTATTAATTTAACAGCTGCAGTGATTCACTTAGCCAATGTGGCACGCAAAGGCATGCAACATGGGGCAAAACTCACTTAAGAAATTTCTCACTTAGCAACATACATTCTGGGCTCAGTGGTGGTCATAAGTTCAGGACTACCTATACTGTTGGACTGCAACAGCTATCCCAACCGGCTAGTAAATTGAAAGATGTTAGTAACAGGGGAGGGATTCAGCTTGTTTGGGCAAGTTCAGGAGAATGGCATGCTAATTTTACATCTGATTCACCGAACCTGTAGTTGAAAGGACTGGCTGGCCACGCCCATGCCACTCCTCCCCTCCAAGGAATCTCCACACGGCCCATTTTGGATCCCAGGTAAGTGCAGGGCCTGCACAGAGGCTCTGAGAGGCAAAAAATGGGCCTCCCAGAAGTCCAGAAATGGGCACATTTCTGGCCTTCAGGGGGCCTCCAAAGCCTGGAGGAGGACATTTTTGCTCTCCCAGAGACTCAAAAAAACCCTCTGGATTCTGGGGAGAATGAAAAATGGGTCTTCCAGAAGTCCGGAAACAGACTTGTTTACGGCCTCCGGAGCACCTTCGGAATGTGGGGGCGGCCATTTTTGCCCTCCCAGAGGCTCAGGAAAAGCATCCAGAGCCTGAGGGAGGTTGTTTTCTCCCTCTTGGAGGCTCAAGAAAAGCCTCTGGAGCCTGGGGAGGGTGAAAACGCTCCCCCCCCCCATCATGATGCAGGAGGCCAAGTAGGCCATGCCCAGCATGGCTGGTTGCTAAAAAATTTGAATCCCACGACTGGTTAGTAAGTAAGTAATTGGCATGAACTGGGCTGTCTGTCCCTTTTGCTGGATCGGTCATTATGCAGCTGAGGAAAAATAAAGTTCAGAAGGAAACTAAGTTGGCTATAGCTGCTAAGAACACAAGGTGCTTCTTCAGAGAGATTCAGAATCAAAAGAAAAGAATCTGTATACAACTTGCTTAATGAAGCCCAGCTGGTGCTAACAGGTAACAAAGGAAAGGCAAAACTTAAGCAACTTGTATTTTGGCTTAATCTTCTCTGAAAAGAGAACATATGTTCCACTGGGGGCAACTCAGGATGCAAGCTGGCAGCAAAATAGTCAATTAATATATATATATATAGTCTGAATAAATTCAAATATCCAAGGATGAAAGAACTTTTTGATGGACTTATCTGACAGAGCCTTTTACAAATCCCGGAGACATGAAGGATGACTGAAGAGGTGCGAAGTTGTCCCTTTCTTCAAAAAGATAGAACAAAACAAGCAGGGATCATGTCACCCATCTGTCTGAAGTTGGCATCTGGTAAATTCTAAGATAGAGGCTACAGAGATCGTCACAAAACCTTGAAAACAGGTGGAGGTTAGTCCAAGCCAACCTGGGTGTGTCAAGAACAAGCTTTGCTATTCCATTCTAGCTTATTTTTTTGACAGAAGAACTTCTTCAGATAATGCTGTCTATGTAACCTGTCTTGATTTTCACAAAGCATGAGAGAAAACACCCTATGGTGTTTTGATTAGCAAACTCATTAAGTGTGGAACGGATGATATTAATAATTAAGTGGATGCAAGATTTGGTCCCAAAAAACCTATTCAAGAACTTCTCTTCAACAAGTATTCATTAAACTGAAGTATTAAGTAATGTAGCACAAAGTTCAATCCTGGGGCTTCTATCCTTCAACATTTTTACTAATAATCTATAGGAAAAAGTAGGAAGGCTGCCTGCAGTGATCCCAACACTGGGTGGGAAAGCTACTATAATTCCTTAGGGTACATAGATAAAACTCAAAATTATCTTGATAAACTATAGAAATGGGCAGAGAATACATTGTATTATAAAAAATAAAAACCTTCATATTTATGATTGTGTGAACCCTTAATTCGGAGTAGAATCAGGGCAACTGGATGGAGCTGAGCATTTACTGGCCAGTTGCCCTTCCTGATGTCTATCTGGAGTTCACAGCAGATTTTTTTTTCTTTGTATCCTAGAAGAGAAACATCTGCCGCTACCTAGAATTGACCTCTCAACCTTCCGAGTGGGACATGAGTGTCTTCATCACTAGGGCTCCCCACCGCTCTTACATGGTATTCTAAAATAAAGTTAGAAAAACAAAACAAAAACAATTGAAAGTAAAGTGGTTAACTTATAGAGAGTTGTTAGAACAGGAACACGGAGAATATGAGAGGAAATCAAGAAAACAATTGATTGCAGAAGGACTTAGTTTTCAATGTTTTTTTTTTTAATGCAGTTAAGAAAACATGTAAGGAGGATAATAGGACATTTGAAATTGAGAAGCAGAAGACAGAATTTGAAGGTGAACAAATGATGAACACCTAATTGTTGAAATGTATAAACTTTTACCAAAATTTGAAATGGAAAAAAGAACAAGTGAAAAACTGTATGATAAATTTTGGACATAAGATATTGATGGAAGAGTGGGAAAATATGTGGTTAAAAGGAATAGTGACATTGTAGCCAAGAGCCAAGGTGGCGCAGTGGTTAAATGCAGCACTGCAGGCTACTGCTAGATCAGCAGGTCAGCGGTTCAAATCTCACCGGCTCAGGGTTGACTCAGCCTTCCATCCTTCCGAGGTGGGTAAAATGAGGACCCAGATTGTTGGGGGCAATATGCTGACTCTCTGTAAACCGCTTAGAGAGGCCTGAAAGGCCTATGAAGCGGTATATAAGTCTACTGCTATTGCTATTGTATGAGAGCTTAAAAGATAATTTTTATAGAATGAAGTACCGTGACACATGACTCCAGAAAACTTCCCTAGAATGCATAAAGGGACATCGAAGTTATGTTGGGAATGTGGGAAGGGTCATTTTATTACGCTTGATGGAGTTGTTAAAAAAAAAAGGCAAATATTTGAAGATCAAAATTCAATTGAAACTGGAACATTTATTTTTTATTCTTTATTTTTTTTTGCTGGGATTAACAGACAGACAATTAGAAAAGAGTTATGGAAGATTATTCCTACACACGATTACTGTTGTGAGACTATTATATGCAGAAAAATGTAAATATTCTGAAATTCCCAGAAGCATTGTAGAAGATTGGGGCAATGGTTAGTGAGGATGACAGAACTAGTAGCGAAATTAAGTTGTTTGATTAGAGAAAGATAAACAACTACATTCATCAGTGACTGGAAACCCCTTATGGACTTTTAGTAGGGGGGGGGAGGAAAAATGAATTTGTGATTTATGGATTTGAAGATTAGAAAAGGGTAGCTTATAGAAAGAAGGAAATGATTGTGTCACTTGGTGGTTTTCTTGGAACTTGGTGGTTTTCTTGCAGACGTTTCATTACCAGACTTGGTAACATTATCAGTGCATTTATTATACTATTTGCATGCCACTCCAATGTATGTAAAAAATGATTACATAACCAGTGTCAAAAAGGAAGTCATAATCTTCATAATCTTTTCTTTCTTCCTGTTTTCTTTCTCAATGGTTCACTGTTCTTCCTTATTTTCTTTTATTTATACTATCTGTGTTGTTTTTTATCTTGTTAAAACACTCTTCAATAACAAACTACATTGAAAGAAAACAATTGAACCCATAATCTGAAGAAGAGGGAAACTCTCCAGAAGCCTCAAGTGAAGGTGACTAGCCATCAGCTGAAGATTTGCCATTGTGGATTTTTGCATTGAGCACGGTGATGCTCTTGACATTATCCATACACTCTTTCATGTCTCTACTCTAGCCTTGGAGGAGGAGGAGGAGGAGGAGGAGGAGGAGGAGGAGGAGGAGGAGGAGGAGGAGGAGGAGGAGGAGGAGGAGGAGGAGGAAAAGAAGAAGGAAGAAGAGGAGGAGGAGAAAAAAAGAAGGAAGAAGGAAAAAGAGGAGGAGAAGGAGGAGGAAGAGGAGGAGAAGAAAAAGAAGGAAGGGAGGAGGAGGAGGAGGAAGAAGAAGAGGAGGAAAAAAAGGAAGAAGAGGAGGAGGAAGTGGAGGAGGAGAAAAAAGAAGGAAGAAGAGGAGGAGAAGGAGGAGGAGGAGAAAAAGAAGAAGGAAGAAGGAGGAGGAGGAGGAGGAGGAGGAGGAGGAGGAGGAGGAGGAGGAGGAGGAGGGGGAGAATTGGAAGGAACCTTGGAGGTCTTCTAGTCCAACCCTCTACTTAGGCAGGAAATCCTATACCACTTCAGACAAATGGTTGTCCATTCTCTTCTTTAAAACTTCCAGTATTGGAGCATTCACAACTTCTGGAGGCAAGCTATTCCACTGATTAATTATTCTGTCAGGAAATTTCTTCTTAGTTCTAGGTTACTTCTCTCCTTGATTAGTTTCCACCCACTGCTTCTTGTCCTACCCACAGATGCTTTGGAGAATAGTTTGACCCTCTCTTCTTAGTGGCAGCCCTTGAAATATCAGAACACTGCTACCATGTCTCCCCTAGTCCTTCTTTTCATAAGACTAGACATATCCAGTTTCACCAACCATTCTTTAGATGTTTTATCCTCGAGTCCCTTAATAATCTTTGTTGCTCTTCTCTGCACTCTTTCTTTGGTGGCAATGAACTCTGTTGCTGTTGTCCTCCGTTCCCAACAGGATCTCAATTGACGTAATACAAATAAGCATGAACTAAAGAGCTGAGCGGAATTCAGATCTCCATATTTTAGCAAGCTTAAGTTAATTCCCTAATCATTTTTCATTGCACCATGACAAGAAGTTCTAAGCACCAGAAGAAATAAATGCTGGCTTTTCGCAATCAATTACATTTCTTCAATCTATTTCTCACAGTCTCTGGCACAGATTACTTTCCATCAAACCAATGCTTTGCTGTGAGAGCAAAACATACAGAGCTGCCTGACGCTAATTTAAATTTTGTTTTTAATCCCGGGCAGTTTGGGCTGACCTATTCCTTTTCCTTTTCTTTTCTTTTCTTTTTTCTTTTTTGCCCCAGAATGCTGCTATTTTCTGAATTACAGTCGAATGCCCATTTGGTATAATCAGTATTCTTATCTACCCAGGATGCAAAGAGGAAATTGCCTGAACAGTCCTTCAATTCAATTAACCTTTGTTTAGAAAACATCAGAAATTCCCTAGTCCACTGAAACTGCTCATTCAGCTATCAGTTTTAGGCCACCTGGAGTAAATATGGAAACAAGAATCCATATTGGAGAAATAAATAAGAGTGAATTGATTAACTTCGATGCAAAAGTTCTGGAACAAAATCAGGAGTCCAGTAACACTTTTTTCTAACTCGCAAATTTATTAATATTGCCTCTCAGAGGTAGGAGATGACCAGGCTGAGCCCGTGGGAAGGGTCAAGCACATCATCAGTCATGAGAGAGCCGAGGTGGCGCAGTGGTTAAATGCAGCACTGCAGGCTACTTCAGCTGACTGAAGTTCGGCTGTTCAAATCTCATCGGCTCAAGGTTGACTCAGCCTTCCATCCTTCCGAGGTGGGTAAAATGAGGACCCGGATTGTTGTTGGGGGCAATATGCTGACTCTGTAAACCGCTTAGAGAGGGCTGAAAGCCCTATGAAGCGGTATATAAGTCTAACTGCTATTGCTATTGCTATCGTGACCCGACAAATGCGCGCACAACAAAACCACAGCGAAAAACCCGCAACGTCATAAACGTGCCCATAACAACGCGCCGACAAAACCACGGCCACAAAAGTGCGATTTAAGTTAAGGTAAGGGTTAGGGTTAGGGTTAAGCACAGGGTTAGGTTTAGGGTTAGGTTTAGGGTTAGGGTTAGGATTATTAGGATGTTATTAGTTGTTTGTTGAAGGCGCACTTTTGTTGGCGCACTGTTGTCGACGCACTTCTGCGCTCATTCATCAGCGCAATTTCAACCTCACGGTTTTCTCGCCACGGTTTCGTTGGCGCCCTTTTGTCGAGCGTGCATTTGTCGGTGAACCATCAGTCATGAGTCCAGAGGTGGGTTGCTACCGGTTTGCATCAGTTTAGGTGAACTAGTAGTGGTACTTTGGCCTTGGTTGCCCGAACCGGCAGTGACCCAGGCTAGCCATACCCATAAATGGGTTCCCCGATTCTGTGCATGCGCACAGTCAACTGTGCATGCATGCGTGAAGCGAACCAGCAACAATGCCGACAGCTATCCACTCCTGCATGAATCCCTGTGTGCCCACAAGAGATCTAAGTCCAACCCAACTTGAATTCCTTTGACTCTATCTATGGCTTTGACCATTAGTAGCTCAGATTCTTGTAGAGAACTTAAGCTTGCAAAAAAAACCACAATATTTATACTCAATGGAATTATCTGGATCTCCTGATTTCCCCGGTGCTTGATATCACAAAAATGCATGCTTTTTAACTGAATTTGTTAATTGTAAAAGAGGATATGAGACTTTTTCTGATTTCTGCCACCATAGAATATTTTGGCTTTCCTCCTTAGAAGGAGAGAAAATATGATGGGTCAGAGGAATGGTAAATAGAACAATTCCTGTTCTGCCTCCTGCATTCCCAGAAAAATCTGTAGCTGGGCCCCAATCTTTCTACAATACTTATTATATTATGGAGTTCTTTGTGCTCTCTGAGCTTGATGGCTTTCCTGCAGCTTGGTGGAGCTTGGCGTTTTTCTTGCAGACATTTCATTGCCAAACTAGGTAACATTATCAGTGCATTTATTATATTATTTGCATATTACTCCAATGCATGTAAAAATGGACCACTCAAATCCAATCATACAAAACCACCATATCCATGCCAACATCCCAGCACTTGGCAGAGCAAAAGGTGAAGCTTTCAACTTGACCTAAAGTACATTCCTCAAGCCCATCACCCACACATCCCACAAGATGACATTGGGGATCTGGATAAAACCCTCGAGCCAAATGTGGTTTCCTTCCATAGATATCTTTTGATATCCCTCCACTCCGGTAAATCTTTGATGAAAGGAGGAACAGAAAGTCTTTCCTTCTTGTTTTAATTTCTTTGATCAAGAGTGAGGCATTAAAAAAAAAAAAAGGACAGAGGATCCCTGAAAAAGCCAAACAAAAGTGGATTTTAGAACAAGCTAGGCAAAGTCAGAGTCTATTCTGACTTCTCTTTCCATTCAACCATCCCCTCTCTAGTTAAAAGCTTATCTTTAAAAATACCATTTTTGAAATGTTTGCAGAGAGGGAGCAGAAATACTTCAAAAGATATGCACAGACTTAGGACACAATAAGTGAAAGTCACATTACCAGTTCTCCAAAACTTAGCAAACTACCTTCATTTTCAATTTCTATTCCATTAAAATGAATATTATATTGCTGATAGCAAAATCATACACACATGATTGTTTATCGCCTTAATCTCGCATTCCTGTTTTATTGTGTAGGTTCTATTTTGTAGCTCCCACTCCGTAGGTTTTGTTTAGTAAATCTGGGTCACTGCCCAGTAATAAAGAATTTGAGTTGATATATTAAAATCCCCACCGCATTTGATGTAAACTACTTTAAACAAAGGTGTTGACACTTTAAAACTTTGAAAATGGGAAAGAAATAAAATAAAACAGCACCTCATTTAGATGCAACCTAATTCCAAACCTTAGAGCTTGGTTTTAAATTAAAATTCTAATAAGCACCAGTCTTAATACATGGATGTCCAGGTTTTAAAAGGGCTGAATCAGCAAAAGTAACATCAATGCAATCAGCCAAGATTTTTTTCCCCCAAATGCTAACAACACCTCTAGAAAGGAAACAACAAAGGAAAGAAACTTTTGTAGCCCGAAGGTCCAACACTTCTCTTATTTTGAATTTAATATCTCAGCCACTTCTCAATTTTATACTTTCCGTTACTATGAGCAAAAAATCTATGTATGATAAACAGAATACAAATGGAGTGTTTAAAATAGAAAAAATAAAATAGAATAACGGAGTTGGAAGGGACCTTGAAGGTCTTCTAGTCCAACCCCCTGCTTAGGCAAGAAACCCTACACTACTTCAGACAAATGGATATCCAATATCTTCTTACTTTCTGTTCAAGTAAGATACTATAGCTTGCACATATGTGTGACATGCTAAAAATGATATGTAGAGAAAAAAATAAAAGGACAGTAAGGATCAAATATTTGTCCTGGGGGAGTAAATTACACTACTTTTAAATAAGAAGGTATGAAAAATGTTAATTGCACCAAATGCAAATCATTTATTGAGAAACAATATAACATATAAGAATTTAATGTTTGCAAACAAAGGAGCAGAATAATTTTTTCTAAACTCTCAACGTTGGGTCCATTACCTGGGAATACCAAATACTGTAATAGAAGCTGAATCCAGATTCCTTCTAGTCTTATATAAATGCCATATTGATCTTTTTAAGAATCAAGTTACCCAGGTCCAACAAGTCCATTGCAAATTGTCAACTTCCAGGAAATTGCAGAATGCTGCCTTTGTCGATAAATTAACGTGTCTTATCTCTTTCCAATTATTAACTTCTGAACCGACTCTTGATTTATTAGTTGGGATATAAGCCAGGGCAATATATAACCAGGAATCTGAAACTGTATTAAATATGTAAATATCTGAATAAACATCTGGATTCCACCCAACAAAAAGAAAAGGAATAATGTTTGAGTGACAAAATGTCATCCTTATGAGTCAGCAGCCACCAACTTTTGGGGGACCAGGGACCAGTTCTATGGAGAGTAGTTTTTCCGTGGATTGGGGGGTGGGGCGTGGTTTCGTGTGAGCCTGCATCCTGTGGATGAGGCTTCAATTGTTTGTATGGCCCAGTTTTCTGACATGCTGTGGACCACTATCAGTCCAGGGGTTGGGGACCACTGTTATAAGTGACAAAATGTATCGTATCACACTCATATCAGAAACACTGAGGCACTTCTGGATTGAAAGGATTAGTCGGTGGCATATCGTCCCCAAGGGACATCTTCCTCCCTTGTGGGACACCAAATTGAGGGCTCCTTTCATAACCCCACCAGGAGCTGGAATGAAGTATGAGAGCCCCACCCCACTTGGGTCTCAAACACAAGCTTGCTAATCTCCAACCCAGCGTTCTAACCTCACGAGTCACCATGTCCCTTACAAAATGTATTATTTCTACAGATGCTTGAAACA
This sequence comes from Thamnophis sirtalis, assembly GCF_051295495.1. NCBI lineage: Eukaryota > Metazoa > Chordata > Lepidosauria > Squamata > Natricidae > Thamnophis > Thamnophis sirtalis. The sequence goes on from NW_028261392.1 coordinate 11,648,165, forward strand.
GTTGATGACTTAATTCCAAAACAGTTTTCTACCATGAAGGAAACCATTAGTGTAAGTGCTGAATTCACCATGTATGTGGACAAGCCCTGTGTGATGGAGATACATGGCCTATCCACATCTATATCTCTGGATGAATATCTCAAATGGTGTGGAAATAATAGTAACCCAGAGTGGTGAGAGATATAAATTTGATTGATTTATTGATTGATAATTAATTGATTGAGAATACTCTGCACCACTAACCAGTCTGCTAATCCTACTTTGGTTTTTGCCTATAACCCAGCTGATCAATCAATAGCCATGCAGTATGAAAACAGTCACCTTTATCAACACTGTAGTGGTTTAAGTCTTCTGTGGGCATGGAAAGGAGAATTTATGACAGCATGTGACTACATGGGATTGGAGAGTTTTATTTCAACAATAAACAATGAAGTGTTAATACCACTTTATAATGCCTTCGTAAGGCCACACTTGGAATATTGTGTCCAGTTTTGGTCACCACGGTGTAAAAAAAGATGTTGAGAGTGGAGTCTAGAAAGAGTGCAGAGAAGAGTTAGGGGAGGCTAAAACATATGAAGAACAGTTTCAGGAACTAGTTTAGTGTCTAGTCTAGTTTAATGTCTAGTTTAATGAAAAGAAGGACTAAGGGAGACATGCTAGCAGTGTTCCAATATCTCAGGGGTTGCCACAAAGAAGAGGGAGTCAAGCTATTCTCCAAGGCACCTGAGGGTAGGATAAGAAGCAATGGGTGGAAACTAATCAAGGAGAGAAGCAACTTAGAACTAAGAAGAAATTTCCTGACAGTTAGAACAATGAATCAGTGGAACAACTTGCCTCCAGAAGTTGTGAATGCTCCAACACTGGACGTTTAAAGAAGATATTTGATATCCATTTGTCTGAAGTGGTGTAGTTTTTCTCCCTGAGCAAGGGGTTGAACTAGAAGATCTCTAAGGTCCCTTCCAACTTTGTTATTATATTATAAATATTTCAGCCTTGCATACAGAGCTCAGAAGGACCGGCTATCAATTACTGAAGTCGATTCAAAAATCAGAATGGGTCGGGTAGCACCTTTTCAGACTTACAAATTTTATCAAGAGGCCTAAGTTTTGGTGAGAAGCAGCTGACTTCATCAGGAGAAGGAAGCAGCTAGACTGATGTGGGATTTAATTAGGAAGAGGTGAGGGGTAGGCTGGAGGGGGAGGAAAGAGTGGCTAGGTTAATTATGCAGATTACATGTGAAACACGTTACCTCATCATTTCACAGATATAATGTGTTACAAACACACATATTTATTGAAATCTTCTGAGATTGCCTGAAACTTTTTGGTGTGTGTAAGTTCAGCAATTTCTCACTCAATGGTGCTTTAAAATCAGTCACTTTGAGGTCTGCTACGAACCTCAAATTAGACACCATATAAGTTTAATTGATTATCATTATAATCATCATCAGTAATTTTACCCTGTAAAAGCATTAGATAAGAATTGGACCAAGGAACCTGGAAACTGTGACTAATATCCCTACAGGATCATCTGGAGGTGTTAGTACGACATTAACACTAAGCTGGTGAATTCGGGAGGGGAATTTTAAGAGATGTGGGGAAAACATTTAGATTTTCCTAATCTCTAACACCTTATACATAAATAATTGATACTCGCAAGGTTCCAATGCAGCCACTGCAAGAGAGGTATCACCCTTAAAAACAATCTTGTAATTTGTAATTTAATAAATTTATATGCTGCCTAATCCCGTAGGACTCCGGGCGGCTTACAAAAACAAGACTAAAAGATGAAGAGTTAAAAAAATAGGGAGAGAGAAAACAAATTTAAAAGCAACACACCATGTACTCAATCTAAGTGCAGCTGGACCTCGTTCATGAGGTCAATAGCCCCAGGCCTGCCGGAATAGCCAGGTTTTAGTGGCTTTTTGGAAGGCCGAGAGAGTGGGAAGGGTCCTGATCTCTGCGGGTAGATCGTTCCACAGGGCCGGAGCAGCTACAGAGAAGGCCCTCCCCCGAGCGGTCGCCAGCCGGCATTGTCCGGTCGACGGCACCCGGAGAAGGCCCAACCTGTGAGATCTTATCGGCTGTTGGGAGGTATGTGGCAGGAGGCGGTCTTGCAGATATCCAGGTCCTAGGCCATGTGTAGCGGTAAGTTACCACAAAGATGTTACTTTAAAGGAGTTAGCCAAGTACACAGTAACGTGAGCATCATTGAAGATTAATTCATCCCAAACTTTTAAAGAAGGCTGTTCACAATTTATTATCTTTGACACGAAGAGCTGTGAAAGTTTGCTTTCTAAACCTTAGAGAAGCACAATTAGGAAACGTGCTTTAAAAATCAATGCTCAATGCATTTAACTTGTCATTACCGCCAATGGTGCATAGACAATATTTTCAGGGCCCTGTTATAAAATATAGATATAGATATTTTTTTTAAAAAAAGGTCTCTCCATAACTTGGAGCGAGGATTTTGCCTTCTAGGATGTAACACAGTGGCAGCAGGAAAAACAATTTGCGCCAAGTCACTGTATGAAAGAGCAAAAGGCAATTAAGATTCCCACTCAACAAAATGTAGTTTTTCACGCAAGAGCCTTTTTCCCTCCTCTTTTTTTGCCATCTAAGCAAAGAATAAGGCCTCCCATCTCGCCTGCACAGGGCACACCTCCTGCTTTTGGTCAAATGTTAGCATTTAGGAGGAACTTTCAAATTCTCTCACAGAGGAACGATGTCAAGAAGAGAAAGGAAGGCGAAGAAAGATGCAAAAGAAGAGAGGGCAGAGGGAAGAAAAGCTGGCATTTCAAAAAGAGATAAAATGTGGGTTATTTCAGGAAGCAAGCTATTGTCTCTCTGCTTAACCCACTGACACTGAAATGAGTGCGAAGGCCACCGATTTTCTACATATGCAAATAGTCTTTGTGATATATCTGAGTGTGTACTACGAAAGAAAAAATGTTTCCTTTCTTATATCACCACCAAATCCCCATTTTGTTTTCCTCCAATTATGGTCTCCCAGCCGTTCAGTTCTTTCCAAAAATAGCCATCGTTTATATCCGGTTACAAAAGGCGACATTCCTCATTTTTAAATGAAGCCAGTCATTCTGACAAACATCTTTTAATAGGGTCGATTTCAACTTTCGCTGATAGAAATCTCAGCCCAATACAGAAAGAGGTGGCTATTTCTGTCAAAGCTTTATGAATTAGTAACTTCTAAGTTACTAATTAAAGAAATCATTTTGCCTTCATTGTCCCGAGCTTCAGCTTTCTTTCTTTCTTTCTTTGGTTATGCCCTCAGAGTCAAAAATAACTTTTGATGCTGTTGCTTAAATTAAGAGGGGCTGCCACAATGAAGAGGGGGTCAACTTATTCTCCAAAACACCTGAAGGCAGGACAAGAAGCAATGGGTGGAAATTAATCAAGGGGAGAAGCAACTTTGAACTAAGGAAAAATTTCCTGACAGTGAAAACAATTCATCAGTGGAACAACTTGCCTCCAGAAGTTGTAAATGCTCCAACACTGGATGTTTTTGAGAAGATGTTGGATATCTATTTGTCTGAAGTGGTGTAGGGTTTCCTGCCTAAGCAGGGGGTTGGATCAGAAGACCTCCAAGGTCCCTTCCAACTCTCCTCCTTCCTCTCCTTCTCCTTTTCCTCCTCCTCTTTCTCTTTCTCCTCCTCCTCCTATTCATCAATGGAACGTCTTGCCTTCAGAAGTTATGAATGCTCCAACACTGGAGGGTTTCAAGAAGAAATTGGACAACCATTTGTCTGAAATGGTATAGGGTTTCCTGCTTGAAATGGGTTGGACTAGAAGATCTCCAAGGTCCCTTTCAACTCTGTTATTATGTTATAAATATTTGAGCCAACTATTTGTCTGAAATGGTAGAGGGTTTCCTGCTTGAACTGGGTTAAACTAAAAGTCCTTCAAGTTGCCAAGCATTTGAATTTTGATCACATGACCACAGGGATGATGCACCAGTCATGTTAAAAGGGGTGTCACAAATAACTTTTTTTCAGTGCCGTTGTAACTTTGAGTGGCTGCTAAATGAACTGTGGTAAGTCAACAACTACCTCTATAAGTTTAAGTGCTACTGTTATTGCTAAAAAATCATCAACCAGGAGGTGACTTCTAAATAACATCCATGTACTTTCTCTTCCCGTGACAAATGTTAGTGCCTTCTGACTTTACCATCAGAAAACCTCTGGGTAGAGTTGAGATTTATGGAAATTGTGTACCTAAGTGGTAACAAATGAATGACAATTAGCACATGGTACATAGATCTACAAGATAGATCTAGAGCCGAGGTGGCGCAGTGGTTAGGGTGCAGTACTGCAGGCCACTTCAGCTGACTGTTATCTGCAGCTCAGAGGTTCTAATCTCACCGGCTCAAGGTTGACTCAGCCTTCCATCCTTCCGAGGTGGGTGAAATGAGGACCCAGACTGTGGGGGCAATATGCTGACTCTGTAAACCGCTTAGAGAGGGCTGAAAGCCCTATGAAGCGATATATAAGTCTAACTGCTATAATGGGCACACCCAAAAAACCAAAGTCATTGGGCTGCAAACTATTATCAGTGAAACATCAGCTGTCTCTGATGACAAACTGCCTTTGCTAATAGGAATACAAAATCCACATTCATGCTCCATTTTTTTAATTTGTCTTATTGAGTCCCTTTGTTGCAATGTAGCAAGAAACCACCATTGCAGAGGCTTTCTTGATATCGATTTCAAATATTTTGGCCTTAAATACTTCATTTTGGTAAGCTTCAAACTTCACTCAGCAAAACATGCTTTCAGGAATCAATCCAGCGCTCGATATTTTGAGTAGGTTTCATTCCTTTCAAATTATGACTCAAAAGAAAATAAATAATACATATGACTTATTGATGTCCCCCGAAGAATGCTTTGTGGTCTCTGAACAATGGCAGAAGCGAACAGGTTTCCTGGAACTCAGTCGCAGCAAAAGAGGTGCATTTGCAACAGATCTCTGTGCCGAGTCTCAGTCTGAACTGAAGAAACTTCTTGGATGAGAAGTGAAATGTCTTCAAGGGGGGGAAAAAAAGTCCAGTTGCCTTTTGAAAAAGCACCTTTGGGCTTTTCAACAGACCTGGGAACATTCAAGTGAAGAATCTGAGATGTCCCTTCTTTAGGTAAAGGTAAAAGGTTCCCCTTGCACATATGTGCTAGTCGTTCCTGACTCTAGTGGGCAGTCCTCATCTCCATTTCAAAGCCGAAGAGCCAGCGCTGTCCAAAGACGTCTCTGTGGTCATGTGGCAAGCATGAGTAAATGGCAAAGGTGGACGGAACGCTGTTACCTTTCCACCAAAGGTGGCCCCTATTTTTCTACTTGCATTTTTTTACGTGCTTTCGAACTGCTAGGTTGGCAGAAACTGGGACAAGTAACGGGAGCTCACTCCGTTACGCGGTGCTAGGGATTCAAACCGCCAGACTGCCTACCTTTCTGATTGACGAGCTCAGCATCTTAGCCACTGAGCCACCGCATCCCCTTCTTAAGAGCTGCAAAAACTGCAGCGAATAATCCTCTATCTCTTTATGCCTTAAATATAGCCAAGAGCACACCTTCGCAAATATAGCATCTACACCTCACAGAATTAAAAAAAACAAACCCTTAAATTAGGCCTCTAACTCTGCAAAGATTAAAAGAAGAGAATGAATACCAGTCCAAAAGGGATCCTCCAATTTGTTGTTGCTTCCCTAATTTCCTGATTTCCTAACTTTCCTGTGGAACACAGCCCCTACCCATAATTCCACAGCAAAATTAACAAAGGGATACATATCAGGTAGGTCCAGACGATACAAGCTCAAACGGAGATAAACTGAAGCTGAGTATAGGGGTTTGTTTGTTTGTTTGTTTGTCCTTTAAGCCAACAAATGTGTGAGATGGGAAACAAGGATGGAACAATGTCAAGAGGGAAGAATAGAGATGGTTCTGGGGTTTTCATTTCAACCCAAAAACAACAAATTGTTCCAAGAATGCTTTAACTGAATGTCAAGAACAGGATATCTTTGTTTTGGGTTCAAAGCACATCTCCTGGATTCCATTAATTAATCTAGGCTGAGGAATTCTCAACAGATGATGCGGTCACCATAAATCTGATTTCTGGATTAATGTTGTCCTAGTTTTTTTTTCCCCTTGAAGACATCTTCCCTGGCATGGTTGCAGGAAATGACAGCACAAGTCAGTTAACTCCTCGGGGGGATGTCACTCCTTATGAATCTTCTAGTTTTGAAAAGTGTTGCTATCAACGTGCACAATTCAAGTTTTAGGTCTCATTTTATAGGTTTGGCTTAGCACAGCAGAAATAATTCCCATCTATTTCTCTATTGAGTAGAAAGACATACATTTATGATAGGTCTAAAAGTAAAGGTTCTCCTCTCACATATGTGCTAGTCATTCCCGACTCTAGGGGGCGGTGCTCATTTCCATTTCAAAGCTGAAGAGCCAGCGCTGTCCGAAGATGGTCATATGGCTGGCATGACTAAATACCAAAGGCACACAGAATGCTGTTACCTTCCTACCAAAGGTGGTCCCTATTTTTCTACTTGCATATTTACGTGCTTTCAAACTGCTAGGTTGGCAGAAGCTGGGACAAGTAATAGGAATAAGTAACGTTATGCGGCTCTATGGATTCGAACTGCCGAACTGCCTATATTTCTGATCGACAAGCTCAGCATCTTAGCCACTGAGACACCGTGTCCCTTACAATTATGATACAGAGGTCTAATTAAGAGCCGAGGTGGCGCAGTGGTTAAATGCAGCACTGCAGGCTACTTCAGCTGACTGCAGTTCTGCAGTTCGGCTGTTCAAATCTCACCGGCTCAGGGTTGACTCAGCCTTCCATCCTTCTGAGGTGGGTAAAATGAGGACTCGGATTGTTGTTGGGGGCAATATGCTGACTCTGTAAACCGCTTAGAGAGGGCTGAAAGCCCTATGAAGCGGTATATAAGTCTAACTGCTATTGCTATTGCTATTGCTAATTGAGATTGAGTGGATTAAAAAAAACATTACAAAGAAGTAGAAAATAAAAGGGTGGTTGAACGTGTTAAAAGTGTAATTCTGCGTGAATGGAAATAATGCATATAGCCTGGATACATTTTCCTGGAGATTAAAAATAAATAAACATTTGATATATTCGCTACTCTAATTCTGAATTGTTGGTTCTCCAAAGAACAGGTAGAGAGAAAGTATAAGCTCTTATCTTGCACATCTTACACTATCTTGAAGGAAAGCAGGTGGAACCCAAAGATGCTTTATTTCAAAAGGTAACTGGATGTTCCTGGTTTGCTTGAAGTCATTTTGCTTCTCATCCAAGAAGCTTCTTCAGTTCTGACTGAATGGTGGTGGAATGGAAGGATTTACATTCCTTGCAGTCATCTGCTCGTTAGCACTCTTTCTGAGAATCATTCAGTTCACTGGAAAGTTTATCTGTGTTCTCAGGGTCACCTGAGTAGTGCAAATGGGTGTGGAACCTTCGTGGAACTGGTGAAAGGACTGTGTTGTAAACAGGAGATAGGTGGTGTCATATTCATCCCCCTTTGTTGAGAGAAAGCTGTTCAATCTTACTGTAGATGCCTCTTTGACCCTTCTTTCAAACCAGAAGTCCTCTCTGTCCAGAATGTGGACTTCCTGAGCATTAAGCCTTCCATTTCCCACCATTCAATCAGAACTGAAGAAGCTTCTTAGATGAGAAGTGAAATGTCTTCAAGCAAAACCAGAACGTCCAGTTGCCTTTAGAAAGAAAGGGACAACCATGAGCTGGATGACTGAAAATCTTGAGAGGACACAAAGAAGGCAAAAGTGGTTTCTATATATACTGCTTATAACTGAAGTATTTTTCAGAGTATAGGACGCACCTTTCCCCCCCCCCAAAAAAAGAGGGTGAAAATCTGGGTGCGTCTTATACACTGAATACAGCATTTTTGGCCTACTGAAACCCCACCCCCTTTGGAAAAATGGACACTAATGAGCCGTTTTTGCAAAACAGGCCATTTTCCCCCACCTACCCCCCAGGAGCACTCTACAAGTCTCCCAAAGCCTCTGCATGCCCCGCCTTTTGCAAAAAAAATGGGCCATTTTTGCTAGTTTTTTGGGGGGGGGGCAGGATCACTCTACAAGTCTCCCAAAGCTCTGCATGCCCCCCTTTTTTTTGCAAAAAAATGAAGCATGCAGAGGGTTTGGGAGTGCCAAAAATGTTTTCTTTTAATTTACCTCTTCAAAATCATGGCGCATCTTATACTCAGGTGCATCTTATAGCCTGAAAAAAATGGTATACCAAAAGGCCTCCACACACGAACGAACTCTGCTTAGCCCATCAAAAGAATTGCTGTTTTCTTATTTTCGTTTTTTTTTTTAACAATCAATATGGCATTGATTATTTTTAACTCTTCCTTCAGCCCTTTCTCCTGCACTACAGTTTGCGACTGACGTTACAGGCTTGCAGAGATGTAAATCAAGTTGCTTCCTGGCAAACGGCAACAAAATTAGGCTTCTGGGCAGGCCAAACAATGCAATTCAATTCTCTGGCTATTTCTCAAAGCCCCAGCTTGACTTTGTAGAATCTGGACAAAAAAAAAACACACACACAAAAACCAAAGAGCAACAAAATTCCCTCTTTGGGGGTCTGTGACATTGCAGGCCCTGAGAGACTCAAAGTCGCTCCCCGCATACCAATTTATTAGTCTATAAAATCTGACACCCTTGGTTATTTATGCAGAAAAAGGACAAATAAAGTACTTTACACACACACACACACACACACACACACACACACACACACACACACTACTTACCAGAAATATCTGGGAGTGTTTATATGCTGCTCCATCTGGAAGATGTAAATAGTGAAAGGCAAGCTTGACTTCATGATGAAGCCGCTATTGAAATTCTTTCAGGACGTGATATTAAAAACAACTGAATAAACAGAGATAAGGGGCCAATAGGATTTGAAACAGACTTTTATTTTTTTTTTAACTAGAAGAAAAACAAATAAAGTTCCTGGTTAGGAGCTTTGACACGGCAGTAATTTTGTCTATAGCTTTGCTCTGGCACATGTGATCCATCACTAGCAAAAGGTCACTAGCTAAGGTTCATTAGCCCCAAATTCGATGGGAGGCATTAAGTTGTCACAGAGCTGGTTGTGTGACTCCTGGTTCTCAGGAATCACCCTTTCTCCCCTTGAGCTAATTAGGAGGACTCTGGTTAGCCAACGTCTTATCTCAGGTTAGTTAAAGCTCAAGAGAAGCCAACTAGGTTCTGGACCCATCCATTGGAAAAAACTTTCTGCTTGTGATGGAGATAATGTTTGTGGTCGTGGACCAGCTTAAGTTCTTCTCTAGAAGGCCCAACAAATTCCACTTTTATTTTCAACACAAGGAAAGGTGTGATGGTTGTGAGGAAACTATCAGCTGTGTTCACCTTATGGGTTCCTCAAGTCTGAAATCACAGCCAAGCAATTTTTGTCTCCTACTCCTTTCCATGTGGGAAACAGGCAATGCTGTGGACTTTCTTCTACCCACTTACACAGGGTCTATTACAGGGGTGGGTTTCTGCCAGTTCTAACCTATTCTATCTACAGTGCTGTTTAGAACCGGTTCCAGCTCCCTCCCTCCGCCCGTCTGCACATCATCAAGATGAAGAGCGAGAGGAGGAATTCTGGGAGTTGAAGTCCACAAGGCTTAAAGCTGTCAAGTTTGAACACCTCTGGTTTTTTTTGTAAAGGGTTAGGGATGCAAGGGTCTTGTAACTCGATAGCTTTAAGACTTGCGTGCTTCAAATGCCAGAGTTTCTGAGCCAACATTTTGGTTGCTAAGCAAGAGCATTGTTAAGTGAGTTTCACCACATTTTACAAGTTGGCCATGCCCACCGAGTCACATGGCCGGCAAGCCACTCCCACAAAGCAGGTCACACCTACAAAAGAGGTTCTAAAAAAAATTGAAACCCACCACTCGTCTATTCCAAAAAAAACAACCTACGAACAATGATAAAAATATTACCAAAAGAGAGTACATTGAGTTGTAGAAAGGCAGACCTGTATCTACAGATTATATAGATTAACAGAGTTGGAAGTGACCTTGTAGGTCATCTAGTCCAATCCCCTGCCCAAGTAGGAGACCCTACACCATTTCTGACCAATAGCAATTCAATCTCTTATTGAAAGCTTCCAGTAATGAAGCTTCCACAACTTCTGAAGGCAACTTCTGTTCTATTGGTTGATGGTTCTCACTGTCAGAATTTTTTCCCTTATTTCTAGGTTGAATCTCTCCTTGATCAGCTTCCATCCATTATTCCTTGTCTGGTTTTCAGGTGCCTTGGAAAATAGCTTGACCCCCTCCTCTCTGTGGCAGCCTCTCAAATACTGGAACACTTCTATCATGTCTCCCCTGATTCTTCTCTTCACTAGGCTAGCCATGCCGAGTATTAGCAATCGTTCATTGTATGTTTTAGCCTCCGGTCCCCTAATCATCTTGGTTGCTCTTCTCTGCACTTTTTCTAGAGTCTCAACATCTTTTGTATAGTGTGGTGACCAAAACTGGATGCAGTATTCTAGGTGTGTTCTTACTAAGGCTTTATAGAGTGGTATTAGAACCTTCCTTGATCTTGATTGTATCCCTCTGTTAATGCAATATAGGATTGCATTGGCTTTTTTGGCTGCTGCAACACATTGTTGGCTCATGTTTACTGGTTGTCTCCTAAGACTCCAAGATCCTCACACAGTTACTGCGATTCAACCTGGTTTCACCCAGTCCGTATTTGTACTTTGGGTTTTTCTTGCCTAAGTGTAAGACTTTACATCGAATTTTATTCTCTACATTGAATTATCTGCTGCGGACACATAATAAAAAGTATCACAAGGATGTAGAAAGCAAGATGAGTTGCAGAAAGGCAGGCCAGTGCTTGCTGTGGGTCAGCGTTTAATCCTTTCATTTATTTATTTTTGTAGGATTCATTGGAAAAGTTAAGCAGGCCAGCTTCTCTGAGAGCGATGTCTAAAATAGTTCAGTACTTAAAGGGTCAAAATGGATTATCGTCTCCGTTCATCTAATAAGTAATGTTTTTGCCAAACAAAACCAATTCCCAATAAATTCTCGCTGTATTTATGTGCAACGATTTGATTTAGAGGCCTGTGGGGAGACACCATTTGGTAGCTGAGGAACGTGGAAAGGTAGGTGGTGCACAGCGGAGAGGAAAACTCCTGTGCCAGAAGTGTTACTGTGTCAGGTTGATTTATTGAGTGAGCTTCACTTCACCGAATGTTCCGAGATATTTATTTCCCTAAAGGCTCGGCAAAGATATGAGCAGACCTGCATCCACAGATGTCATCATTGCTCATTTTACCGAGTCATGAAATTTCTCCACTGAAATTTGTCCATCTAAAACTGCGGGAACGGGACAAAGTCAACAGCATTCTTCTCTTCCCGCATCCTTCTGGTTTTAACGGGTGCTTTCAAAACCATCGGCAGACAACTTTGGCGCAGACAAATGTCTGTCCTGGTTTTGCTTATCAATTATTATACTTGTATAATAATTGAACCGGGGCCTTGAGGCTGTTAAAGACTGGATGAGAGCTAACAAACTGGTGCTCAACCCGGAAAAGACCGAGTGGCTGTTGTGTTTTCCTCCCAAAAATTCGGCTAATGTTCCATCAATCAGGCTGGGGGGGCAAAATTTATACCCCTCAGACAGGGTCCGCAACTTGGGAGTCCTCCTGGATCCACAGCTGAGTTTTGACCACCATTTGTCGGCTGTGACCAGGGGGGCATTTGCCCAGGTTCGCCTGGTGCGCCAGTTGCGGCCCTACCTGAACCGGGAGGCTCTCACAACAGTCACTCGAGCCCTTGTGATCTCTAGGCTGGAATACTGCAATGTGCTCTACATGGGGCTGCCCTTGAAGAGCATCCGGCGACTTCAGCTAGTTCAGAACGCGGCCGCGCGAGTGATCATGGGCGCACCACGGTTCGCCCATATAACACCGATCCTCCGTGAGCTGCGCTGGCTACCTGTTGATCGTCGGGTGCACTTCAAGGTCTTACTTACCACCTATAAAGCGCTCCATGGTAGTGGATCTGGCTATCTGAGAGACCGCCTCCTGCCAATTACCTCCCTGCATCCCATCAGATTACACAGGGTAGGCCTCCTCCGAATTCCATCCGCCAGTCAGTGCCGACTGGCGACTACGCGGAGGAGAGCCTTCTCAGTTGCAGCTCCGATGCTATGGAACAACCTCCCCGTGGAGATCCGTACCCTCACCACTGTCCAGGCCTTCTGCACAGCCCTCAAGATCTGGCTATCCCGTCAGGCCTGGGGATAGGATTTATTCTCACCCCGCCCGAATGTTGAGTGAATGTTGTGTTTTTATGGTTAATTTCTTTTCTTCACGTTTTCTTTTCTCTTTTAAGTCTTGTCTTGCACTCCCTTCCCCCCATTGTTGTAAGCCGCCCTGAGTCCCCTCAGGGAAAAGGGCGGCATATAAATGTTCAATAAAATCTAAATCTAAAAAAATCTTGTATGAAAACAGAACAGAACAACAGCGTTGGAAGGGGCTTTGGAAGTTTTCTAGTCCAACCTCCTGCTCAGGCAAGAATGTTGAATGTTGAATGTTGATTTTATTTATATGCCGCCCTTTTCCCCCGAAGGGGACTCAGGGCGGCTCACAACTCAACCAGGGAAGGGGGATACAAACAAGAATTTAAAACGACATAAAAAAACAATGCATGATTAAAACACAACAGTCATACCAATTCGAGACGGGGGCAACAGTTCTTTAGCCCCAGGCCTGTTGGAACAGCCAGGTTTTAAGGGCTTTGCGGAAGGCCTGGAGGGTGGTGAGGGTTCGAATCTCCACAGGGAGCTCGTTCCAGAGGGCCGGAGCAGCCACAGAGAAGGCCCTCCTCCGAGTAGTCGCCAGTCGACGCTGGCTGGCGGATGGAATTCGGAGGAGGCCTAATCTGTGGATCTAATCGGTCTAGTGGAGGTAATTGGCAGCAGGCGGTCTCTCAAGTACCCAGGTCCAATACCATGAAGGACTTTATAAGTGACGACTAGCGCCTTGAAGAAGCCCTATACCATTTCTTACAAATGGTTGTCCAATCTTTTCTTTAAAAGTGTTGGGGCTTTCACAACTTCTGGAGGCAAGTCCTTCCACTGATCAATCGTTCTAATTGTCAGGAAATTTCTCCTTAGTTCTATGTTTCTTCTCTCCTTGATTAGTTTCCACCCATCGCTTCTTATCCTGCCCTCGGGTGCTTTGGAAAATTGCTTGATTCCTTCTTCTTTGTGGCAACCCCTGAGATATTGGATGTTTCTTTTAAAGTTTGGATGGATGTTAGAAATCTTAAAAGAGAACTCCTACTGCTAAAATTTGAATCCTTGGTCTCTTCTATGTGCAATACTGTAGAAGAAGTCCCGCCATTTCTGATCTGGCCTGTGAAATAAGATGTTTCTGATGTTGGAGCATTCACAACTTCTGGAGGCAAGGTGTTCCACTGATTAATTGTTCTAACTGTCAGGAAATTTCTCCTCAGGTCTAAGTTGCTTCTCTCCTTGATTAGTTTTCACCCATTACTTCTTGTCCTACCTTCAGGTAGCTTTGGTAAATAGCTTGACCCCCTCTTCTTTGTTGCAGCCCCACAAATATTGGAACACTGCTATCATGTCACCCCCTAGTCCAGTGGTTCTCAACCTGTGGGTCGGACCCCCTGGGGGGGGGGTGTCAAACGACCCTTTCACAGGGGTCGCCTAAGACTATTGGAAAACATATATTTTCGATGGTCTTAGGAACCGAGACACCAATTTTATGGTTGGGGGTCACCACAACATGAGGAACTGTATTAAAGGGTCGCAGCATTGGGAAGGTTGAGAACCACTGCCCTAGTCCTTTTTTTCATTAAACTAGACATACCCAAAACATTGATGAATTTGCAATAGACTTTCCCTGACAATACAAGTAATCCTCAACTTACAATAGTTCCTTTAGAGTGTTCAAAGTTACAATGGCACTGAAAAAAGTTGACTTATGACCGTTTTTCACATTTATGACACACCCAGTAACCCCATGGTCATGCGATCAAAATACAGACGCTCGGCAACTGACTCATATTTATGACGGTTGCAGTGTCCTGAGGTCAGGTGATCAACCTTTGCGACCTTCTGACAGGCGAAGTCAAGGGGGAGAGCAGATTCACTTAACGGCCCCCTTACTAACTGCAGTGGTTCACTTGGCAAAGTGAACAAGTGAATGGGGGAAGAAAGAAAGAAAGAAAGAAAGAAAGAAAGAAAGAAAGAAAGAAAGAAAGAAAGAAAGAAAGAAAGAAAGAAAGAGAACAGAGGAAGAAAGGTCAACGTATGTCTCGCTTACCAACATAATTTTTGGGCTCAGTCATGGTCGTAAGACGAGGACCACCTCTATACCTGCAATACTGGAAGTAAACAAAGGTATATCCCAAAACGCAAGGAAGGAAGAAAATTGCTTAAAAACTAAGTAGAATACCATGAAGAACTTTGGAACTAGACAATTTGTGTGTTCCTGAAGAATGTCCAGCTAGCAATGTGCCTGCCTGCCTGCCTCCCTCCCTCCCTCCCTCCCTCCCTCCCTCCCTCCCTCCCTCCCTCTCTCTCTCTCTCTCTCTCTCTCTTATTTGCATTATTTTTGAACCACTTTTTATTTTTCCCATTTTAAGAGTACTATATTTGACGTTTGCCAATGCAAATTTAAAGAGAAGGAGACAATTATAATTCTCTTAAATCTTGTGAAATCATAACATTGCTTCTCCCTAAAGTAAGCAATGTCCTCTCCCTCCCTCCCCCCTTTCCCCCCTCTCCCCCCTCTCCTCCCTCTTCTCTCTCTCTCTCTCTCTCTCTCTCTCTCTTTCTCTCTCTCTCTCTCTCTCTGTGTGTGTGTGTTTCTGTGTTTCTGTGTTTCTGTGTGTCTATGTCTTTTAAATTAAGACACTTCCAAAACTTTTATTTCTCTGGCATCTGTAGTTTGCAAAAAGTAGAGATAACCATGTTATCTTTCTAGCCATGGATTGCACTCTTTAGGAGACTCAAGCATGATGGACTTCCTAGGAATTTTTTTAAAAAAAATGTTCCAAAGATTGTGAATAGCCCCTGGAACAGATTTTGAGTCAGGTGTGAAAGGGAGAAGAGAGAAAAGAAAAGAAAAAGAAAGAAAGAAATCAGAGCTTGAGCAGGCTTCCATTCCTGAAGGCTGTGTTTTACTACAGTGCCTCTTACAGTAGCATGAGAAATAAGACTAGAAAATAAGATTAAGCGTGATTTTCAAGAGTCCCTTCAACGGCAAGAAAGACAACAGGAAGAAGGGGCAGCCAATTAGAAAAGCAAGTCTTGTAATCCATTTATACGAGTGAATGTATTTTAGCTGAATTTTAACTAGGCTAAGATCGTGGGTGCTACAGATGGTGACAAATGCAGAAGGCTATAAATTTTCTTACCAGATGGTGTTATTTTCCTGCCTACCTGCCTCGGTAGGTATCCCAGGCCTTGCAAATATGGCTCTTACCTTACCTTCTCAGGGAGCATCAAATCTATCTTTCTCCTCCTTTATAGGGCTCCTACAAAGATGGGAGGAGGGGTCAAACTATTTCCCAAAGCACCAGAAGGCAAGACAAAAAACAAAAACAGAGAGAAGCAGAGGTGGGTTCCTACCAGTTCGCACCTATTCGGTAGAACCGGTTCGTCAAATTTACCGAACCGGTTAGAAGAAGTTCCCCCAGTGGACCCGGAAAGCAGGCCACACCTAACAGAAGAGGTTCCAAATTTTTTTGAAACCCACCACTGGAGAGAAGCAACCTAGAACTAAGGAGAAATTTCTTAAGTGTGAGAGCAATCAACGGGTTACCTTCAGAAGTTGTAGGTGCTCCATCTCTGGAGACTTTCAAAAAGAGACTGGACTGCCATTTGTCTGGAATGGTATAGGATCTCCTGCTTAAACAGGTTTGGGCTAGAAGACTCTTCTAGTCCCTTTCAACTCTGATGTTCTATGTTCCATGTTCTATGTTCATCCTCCCTGCCCTGTTCATGCATAGGAAGCCAAACCTGCTTGACAAGGAACTGGGAAGGAATGACAACTATAAAACACGGAGCTTGAGAGCTGGCTCAGTCCGCCCAAATAATAATAAAATATCTCTTCCACAGGAGATGACAACTATTTCGTCTTCTATTCATCTTCTCATGGAACGTCCAAATTTGAATCACCATCTCCTTCTCAACCCATTCGTTGCTATCACCACCTCCAAATGTCATCTACGTGGGTTCGTGGATATATTCATAAGAACCTGAATCGAAGCCACAAATTAAACGTTATTCCATACAGGAAAATGAAAAGGATGAAGTTCTTGGCATTTGTTTGCTCTCCAAGCTTGTCCCAGTTTAGCTTCTGAACGTTTCATTACCAGGCTAGGTAACACCATCAAGCTGAGTTTTCTTGTCCTCTTTCGCTTACCTATGTCTTGTGGGCCCATTGTGGTCGGTTAGTTGTGTGATTGGTTGTTCGTTTGGAGCTATATTTAAATTTAGTTTAGTTTATTGTCATTGCACATTGTACAACGAAATCAAGTGCCGCCTTCAGTGTATATTATCACGATAAAAATAAAAACACAAAGACACATCCTTCACATGCTATATAATTGAAACTGATATTGCATTAATATTGCACTATACAGTAGAATTCAGTATAGTTACTGCCCTGGGATAGAAGCTGTTTTTCAGCACATTTGACCTTGTTTTTATTGTCCTGTACCGTCTGCCAGATGGTAATAGTTCAAAAAAAGGGTGCCCAGGATGAGATGGATCTTTGAGAATGTTTTGAACTTTCTTAAGGCAGCGGGAGCTATAAAGCTCTTCCAAGAAGGGGGGAGGGCAACCAATGATCCTCTGGGCAATGATGTTGACCCTCTGGAGTGCTGTCCTATTTGCCACTGGGCAATTGGCAAGCCAGTAAGTTAAAATACTCTCCATGGTGCAGCGATAGAAGGTCACCAGCAGTTTTTCATTCAGTTGTTTCCTGAGAAGTCTCCGGTAATATAATCTCAGGCCAGTGGTGGGTTTCAAAAATTTTTGGAACCTCTTCTGTAGGTGTGGCCTGCTTTCCGGGTCCACTGGTGGAATCTCTTCTAACCGGTTCGGTAGATTTGACGAACCGGTTCTACCGAATAGGTGCGAACTGGTAGGAACCCACCTCTGTCTCAGGCCCTTTTGACCAGTGCTGCAATGTGAGTGCCCCAGGTCAGGTCCTCTTTTATGATAACACCAGTGGTAGGATTCAATTTTTTTTACTACCGGTTCTGTGGGCGTGGCGTGGCTGGATGGGCATGGTGTGACTTGGTGGGCGTGGCTTAGTGGGCATGGCGGGGGAAGGATACTGTAGAATCTCCATTGCCTCCCCACCCCAGGGGAAAGTTATTTCCCTATTTCCTCCCGATCAGCTGGTACTTGGGAGGCGGAGAATAGATGGGGGTGGGGCCAGCCAGAGGTGGTATTTACCGGTTCTCCGAACTACTCAAAATTTCCACTATTGGTTCTCCAGAACTGGTCAGAACCTGCTGAATACCACCTCTGGATAACACCCAGAAACGTAAAAGTGGCCATTTGCTCCACTCGGTCTTCATTGATAAATTCTGATCAGTGGATTGGTTCTCTTGTTGATTGACATATATAAACTAAAGAGGAATGGGACAAGAAAATCCTATTGATCGTGTTAATAAAACATTCAGAAACTAAATTGAAACAATTCAGAGAGCAAACCATTGCCAAAATCTAGAAGCTGAGCTACAAGTATTCTCTATTATTTGAAAGAATGAAGTTCTTTCCCTAAAGTAATTTTTACATGGCCATGTAAAAAAAAACAAAAAAACCCTTAATTCAACAGGAATCTCATTTCTTGGAAGAATAGCAAAATTGCTTAAACTACCAATTTGAAGGCAAATACATTCAGATATTTACCAAATGTATTTTATGGTTTGTCATGGTACAGGAGATTTGTAGAGGCCCATCAAGTGAAACTTAAGTTTAGCACCTCCTGACAGCCGATCCTGTCTTATTTAAATATGTTAATATTTCTCATTATGCAATTAACAATAACCTTCATTCATTTGTGAAAAACATTTTGCCAAGCATGCACATAAAAAATTAGCAAGTGAAGCAAAATCACCTTAATTTGCTTTGGACCAGCAAATAACCAACTAATTTGCAGAAATCCCTGCCAAGCACTCATATTAAATGCTTCATGCTTATTTTATGACCTCTGCTGCACCTCTCTTCCCAAACCCTGAATCATATGATCATTAACATATTGCAAGGTCTGAAACTTTTATTTTTTACATTCTTTAATTAATGCCTGTTTATAGAGGGCCATTGGACTTCAGATCTAGTTAATGAAACTTTCCTTCCCTCGAGCCCAATAGAAAGCTTTCTCCTCTGTTGTTTTAGTAGCTTTTTTTCCAACTGTTTGTTTATACACACTTAATTGATCTCTTTAGTCCCAAAAGCATTTCAGAGACACAACCTGTTCCAAGGCAAGCTTACAACCCCCCTCCTCTTTCTTTATTTTTATAAAAGCCCTGATTGCCCAAGGTTATCAGTTTTAATTTGAAAGTTGAAGATTCAGCTTTATTTACACTGTCGAAAAGACAAAATTGATATGGGCCCCAAAGAATTCCGGTTTCACACAGTGGCTACGAAATGCGCACTGTATGTAATTATTCCGATGTAGAAGCACAGTAATTACTAAACGCCCCTACGTCTTGTTTTACTGCATTTAAGGAAGCCACTCTTCATAACAAGTTGGAAATAAGAACAAATCAGACTGCCAATGCATGAAATTTTCACGGCTCTTCAATTTACATTTTACATATTCCCTGCCACAAGACTCTCTGTTATACTGTTCTCCTTTATTTCCCCCTTCCTAGCGTAATTAAATTTTAAAAAAGTAATTGAATGGTGTTGCAATGTCTTAATCACATAGACAAACAGCTTTACAACAGCTTACACCATTTGCCACATGGGGCAATGCCATGACTACACTGGGCTTGAAAGGCAGGAGACCGCATCGTGGCAAGTAGGCAAAAGGCTGAGATATAGTAGCTGGGCTATAAACATGGAGAAAGTCATCCACCGATTCTCTTTAGAATTTATAATAGCAGAGTTGGAAGGGACCTTGGAGGTCATCTAGTCCAACCCCCTGCTTAGGCAGGAAACCCTACACCACTTCAGACAAATGGATATCCAACATCTTCTCAAAAACATCCAATGTTGGAGCATTCACAACTTCTGGAGGCAAGTTGTTCCATTGATAAATTATTACAACTGTCAGGAAATTTCTCATTAGTTTTAAGTTGCTTCTCTCCTTGATTAGTTTCCACCCATTGCTTCTTGTCCTACCCAATAACTTCTTGTCTGAAAGCTCCATTAACTGCAACTGGCCAAAACTGGCCAGAAAAAAGAAGCTTTAGAAGCTGAATTTTACTAAAATGTGTCATTTTGATGTCAACATTTGAGTTAACAATCCACTCTCGATTTAACTCTTTAGAACTACCATGGCTTCAAATTAAACCCAGACCTATTAGAGATTTAAATTAAAGACAGAGGAAAGAGCACCAAATATATGAGCCTTGGTGGCGCAGTGGTGAGTGTGCAGTACTACAGCTACTTCTGCTGACTGCCAGCTGACTGCAATTTGGCAGTTCAAATCTCACCAGGCTCAATTTTTACTCAGCCTTCCATCCTTCTGAGGTGGGTAAAATGAAGACCCAGATTGTTGGGGGCAAGAGGCTGACTCTGTATGAAGCGGTATATAAGTCTAACTGCTATTGCTATTGCTATTGCTATTGCTATTGCTATTGCTATTGCTATTGCTATTGCTATTGCTATTGATAGGGCTTTCGGTTATGACAGGTAGAGGAAAAAGTACGCCGTGCTAGGAGGAGACTCTATGGTGGGGGAACTGAACTTCTGGTCAGCTACAGAATTGAACAGGGGGCTTCCGGTTAGGACATTTGTGGCTCCCAGGTCTTTTCTTTTCTGTGGGAAATGGGTCCAAATGGCTCTTTGAGTGTTTAAGTTTGTCGACCCCTGCTCTAGACTAGCCAAACCCAATTCCAGCAACCTTTCTTCATATGTTTAAGTCTCTAGGCCTTTAATCATCTTAGTTTCCTTTCTCTGCACATTTTCCAAAGTCTCAACATCTTTATAATTATAACCTGTAGTCATGAGCAAAGCTTTGCTTCTCTGGATTGCTCAGGAATACAAACCATTGCATCAACAAGTAAATCGAACTCACAGTTAACAACCTGATGTATGAACCAAGGCATGAAAAAGTCACATTTCAAACAGCCTTCCGATTAGGCACAGAAGGATAACAAACGTTCATTCAAAATTAGTTTCCATGCCATTGGGAAGAGAGGATTTTAGGCTTCTGCTTTAGAACCAACTAATCTTTGGTTCCACGAGGAAGCTTTTTTAAAAAAAAAACGAAGAAAGAAATCAATTAAATGAGATGATTTCCATAACAAAGTTAATGAGTAGATCTGGTAATATTTAATGTATCAGGTTAAGTAAAGAATAGCGAGGACATTCTGTGCAACCTGAAGACAAAGAGAATCCCTGGAGAAATCTTTATTGTGCAAATTATTCACTCATTCCAAGCGTTACCTGGTAAATTCAGACCTCGGCAGCTAAAGGGGACAGATTTAATGATTGGCAACGCACGGTGCCTCCATGGAAAAGCCAACCATCCAAGGTATGCTTCTAGAGCAGCAGTCACCAGTTGGTGGTCCATGGACCACTGGTGGTCCGCGAGAACATTTTGGTGGCCTGCAGAAAATTTATTTGCATTTTTTTACATTGCACTAAATCAGGGGGTCGTCAAACTACAGCCCTTGGGCTGGATACGTGCAATGAACATGGATGTTGATGCAGAGAGCCTCCTCTTTCAGGGTCTTTTTGTGCAGGTTGGGGTGGGGGCAGAAATTTTGACTTGGGGTCTGTTATAGCCTCTTGGTGTGGGGCTTTGGGCAAAGGCTGGAGGGAAGTGCCACTGGTGGCAAAGAGCCAGATGGCCTCGTTCCAGTGGGACTGCATCATGGCCTGGAACTGGCTGACCATCTCAACCCAGTAAGCCTCCAAGCACTGGCACCTGGCCTTGCACTCCTGCAGGTCTTCCCTCTGCTTGGAAAGCCTATGCACCTAGTCCTCAGCAGTGGTGGGTTTCAAAAATTGTTCGAACCTACTCTGTGGGTGTGCCCTCCTTTGTGGGAGTGGCTTGCCGCCCATGTGACCGGATGGGAGTGGCTTGCCGCCCATGTGACCGGATATGAAGATGCTGACAACACTTGTCAGAACCACCTTAAATTACCTCACATACAGCACTGGCATGCATAAGAATATGATGTAAACTTGTTTTTTAAAAGGCATCTTTGGTTTGCGTTAAAACAACTTCAACACAGGCAATGTTCTGATTGCACCACAAACGCAGTAATCATCCTTACCTTTCACAGAGGCACTCAGTTTTGTAAATATGAGCATGATAGTGTAGAATAATCATATCCAAGGACCAGTGGTGGGTTTCAAAAAAGTTTGGAACCTCTTCTGTAGGTGTGGCCTGCTTTCCAGGTCCACTGGTGGAACCTCTTCTAAGCGGTTCGGTAGATTTGACGAACCGGTTCTACCGAATAGGTGCGAACTGGTAGGAACCCACTTCTGGTCCTCAGTGAAGTAATTTGATTTTGATTTGATTTGATTTGATTCAGTTTGCATGCCACCCTATTCCCGAGAGACTCAGGGTGCCTAACAATCAGAAAGAGGAAGGGGGATACAGAATAAAAATAAAAAGATGGACAGTTTAAAAACACACAACAGTCGTAACCTCGGCTGGGGCTGAAAGATTTAACTGCCCCAGGCCTGCCGGAACAGCCAGACCTTGGTAGCTTTGTGGAAAGCCGGAAGAGTGGTAAGGGTCCGGATCTCAACAGGGAGATCGTTCCAGAGGGCCGGAGCAGCCACAGAGAAGGCCCTCCCCCGAGGAGTTGCCAGTCGACACTGGCTGGCAGATGGATTTCGGAGGCGGCCTAATCTGTGGGATCTGATAGGTCTTTGGGAGGTAATCGGCAGGAGGCGGTCTCTCAAGTACCCAGGTCCGATACCATGAAGGGCTTTAAAAGTAACAACTAGCACCTTGAAGCGTGTCCGGAGACCAATAGGCAGCCAGGGCAGCTCGCGGAGGATAGGTGTAACGTGGGTGTACCGAGGTGCACCCACGATCGCTTGCGCGGCTACATTCTGGACAAGCTGGAGTCTCCAAATACTCTTCAAGGGCAGCCCCATGTAGAGCGCATTACAGTACTTCTGCTGAGCCTCCTTCTCGGTCATATCCAATTTGAACTGAGCCAGCTGTTTTGCCAACTTGTCATGGGGGCTGCTTAGTTCCAGCAACTGCTTTCTGTTGGGGCTCTAAGGAGCCCTGGGGGACAGGCGGACAGTGGCGAGTAGATGCTGGCAAGGTGCCATTTGACGTGAGTAACATCAAGTTGGCCACACCCACCCAGTCACATGGCCATCTAGCCACGCCCAGCCAGCCAGCCATTAGGCACGTCATATTAGTGGTCCGTGGGATTTAAAATTATGAATTTAGTGGTCCCTGAGGTCCAAAAGGTTGGGGAAGGCTTCGGTTTCCTGACATTTCCCCCTTGCTGGAGATTGTTACAGACTCCGGCAATTTCTTCGTTTCAACCTGCCCCCTTCCAAACTCAAAAAGGAAGCAAAGCCCAACTCAATCTTCTGGTTGTTTAAAAACAAGTCACCCATAGGTGAAAGCAGGGGATAATCACCCAGTCATCATCGCACCGATCTATAGGGGCTTGGTTGGGGCTCAAATGAGAAGGAGGGAAGCGGTGACGCCGAAGGTTTGCAATCCTGTGAGTGGTAAACAGAATCTGTGGAGCAGATAAAATTTTAAATGGCACAATGCAATTAAAGCTGAATTCAATTTCAGCACACCCCTGTCCATCTGCCAGAGCGAAACAAAAGGGGAGACGCGCCATTATGACTGAATCCCTGCTCTTGTTAATTTGCTTGCTGAGAGATTTCAATTTCTAGGAAGTGCACAAATTAGTGTTCAGCCAGAGAAGTAGATCCTGAAGAACGTCGAAGCAGATGGTGAAAATCTGCCCTAATCAAGTGGCTAAAGCTTTTTTTTTTCTTTTTTTCTTTTTCCTCCTGCCTGATTAAGGTATTTTAATCCTTCCCCCTTGCCTGTTTTAAAACAAATATTCAGCAAGGCTCAAACATTCATTTTTAATAAGCAGGAATAAAACTGTGGGGTTGTTTTTCCGGCGCAGAGAAATAAATTGCTCGTCTTCTCCTTGTTATTTCCACCAATCTGCAACAAGGATAACTGGTTGGATGGATTATTTTACTTCTTTACTGGGATTTTAATTTCAAATGCATTTTAATTTCAAATGCATTGAGCTCGGCAGTGGAAACACTGCCGTCTCTGTTTTATCTTAAGGGAAGGAAGTACACTAGAAGTGCCACAGCAAACTGTTTTCTGTAGCAATTGTGGATCTACTTACCTGGAAGTCGTTGCCAGTGAATTCAACAGGATTTAACATGCGCAGGATGAAGCAGTGGGTCTTGAAGAAGACAATAGCTACATCATATTGCCCAAATCAGCAGAAAAAATAAGTTGACAAGCATCCACTGAAATTATTTCTAAGACAGATACCATAATATCAGTGTCCGCAATATTCTGTCTTCATAAAATGATTCATTTAGAAATACTGAATCGGAAGAAATGGGATACACACTTCCAACTGTTGCTGTGAGGCTTAATCCATTCAGTTAAAAATTAAGAGTGCTTACATTATCAACCTACAATCTTTTGTGAAACAGAATTTATTCCTATCTGCGATTGCAGAAACAGATGATCACAGATTAGGGCAAACATACCTACCAACTATTCTACAGTTGAAAACCCCAAACAGAAATTCCAAGAGTTGGGATAATATAAGCTCAGCCTCGAAGATGTAACTCTGGTTTAAAACTTACTTCAGTTCGGAACTCAACATCTGGCTTCCGTAAATCTGTATATAGTTTATTGCGCCATTGTAATATGACGGAAAACAGTGATTTACTACGCCCGGTTGTCACAAGAGAATGCAAAGGAAGGCCAAGGATGGTGCAATAAATTTTATTGTAACTTTTGTAACAACTTTATACGATAAGTTTATCTGAAAATTGTCAAGGCCAAAACCAAATCTATTGCTGTGTAAGGATCCTGTTTGATCTGCCGTTTTAAGGGAAGGAGGGATTTGACGTCCTTCTCGGGTTGTTAGTTTACAAAAGGGTTGGAACTTTCCCATTTCATACCGTTAGATACTCAGATCTTTTGTCTAAAGAAAAAGTGGAGAGCAAATACTGCTGATGGAGAATTAAGTAAAACTGGAGGGATGGTGAAGCCAGAGTTTGTATTATAAATAAAAAATATATATAATTATAGTTTGAAAGGTGATTCTTCTGCATTTTAACCCATAATAGCATTAGCTGTGGATTTGCACCAAGCTACAAATACATCATTAGTCAGGAAAAGACTGTGATTAACTACTACCCCAAACAAAGTGCTATCATCCAGCATGTTTTCGTTGGCCTACCCAGAAATAAAATGCAGCAAATGAAAGATACATCAAACTTGGAGATGGCTTGTATGGAGTTCCAAATTGAAAAACAATAACCTTTATAATGTGGGTGGATAATTCCAGTAATATTGAAAACACTGACAGCAAAAAGACTTACCCTAGAAAACCCCTATTTTAAGTTTTAAGGCCTCCAAGGGTGTGTCATGTCATAACTCTTCATCTTCAAACTAATTGAACATCCTTGCGTTCAAACTAAGAGTTTTTTCCCAAAGAGATCTCCAGTTTTAGTTAGTTACCTAACAAAATACATTTGAAAGACAAGCTAGTTGACTTCTTTGGCACTTCAGAATCTGAGGTTATTCGTGAATTTCATTTATTTGTCCTTCAAGACCTAATAGGATTGGTTTTGCTATTCTAGCATCTACGTTGGCAGTTTAGCATTAGTAGAAAGTTTTTACGCAAATCAGAACACCATTTTTTTTACTGGTCCATGCTTTCTTTGCTTCTTTTTCAATAAAGTTGAACAAAATTAAAACTTTGCAAAGAGTAAAGAATCATTTCAATGATTTTTTTCCCTAGGAGAATTAATGCAACAATGCAAGATATTTACATTGATGAATATCTATGTTTCCTTCAAGATCAGAAGTGGTATTCAGCCAGTTCAGACCAGTTCACTCTAACCTGTTGTGGCCCAGCAGGAGCCGTTGGAGCTGCCGATGGACTCCGATAGCGAGGAACCCTATGAGTCTGCTATGGAAGATGTGGAGGACCCTGGACAGGGTTCAGACTCAGAGCAGGGACCAGAGAGGCGCCTGAGGCATGGAGCAGTGGGGAAGATCAAAGGGAGTTTGTCCCTGACGTCAGACAACAGAGGGCGGAGAACCAGAGGCAGCAGTTACGGAGACAGACTCATAAGAGATAATCAAGCCCAGGTGGTTGTGGCTTGGCCCCTCCCAAGACAGTATATAAGAAGAGACTTTGGGAAGAGTCCTTTTGCAGGACACAACCATTCATAATAATCTGGAGAACTCCTTGTCTGGTCTGCCTTGTGTTCCTGTGTCTGTTGGAGTCTGGGTTGCTGCCAACGTCTTGCCAGTGAGTCATGACTGGGCTTTCAGCCAACAGGATTATAATTGCTGTGAATAAAGAGTGGCAAACAGCTAAGCCTGTGTCTGCGTTCATTACCAGACAGATGGAGGGGGGCAAAACCTAACCGGTAGTGGAAATCGCTCACCCATCCTGGCTCTATGCCATGTTATTTAGGCACGTTTTCAAGCCACATGCATGATTAAAACGCATGTATGGAAGGCTTGAGTGTGGACAGGGCATGTGTGAGTGTGGACAGGGCATGCGCATGTGAAGTGAGAGTGCTTGTGCATGTGCTCACATTTGTGAACCAGTAGGGAAAGTAAGTGAATACCACCCCTGCTCAAGATGTTTTCATTCTACTTTGTGCTTAGAACAGATAGGTCATAAACTTCAGTTTTTCTGAATCTGGGAAGCTTGGCTAATAATTTCTGTTTTCTGGCTAACTTTTTTTTAACAGTTTGGTGGATCTTCTCTTGACTACCATGTTTCCCTGAAAATAAGACAGGGTCTTATTCCCCCCCTCCCAAAAAAATAAGCACTTGGCCCTATTTTGGGGGATGTCTTATTATTTTTGAGGTACGGGAGGCGATGAGTGTGGTCACCTCATGGCTGCTGCTGTGTTGCAATATTTTGGGGGAGGGCTATTTTAGCACATGCGCTCAAAAGCCTGATTAGGCTTATTATCCAGGGAGGTCTTATTTTCAGAGAAACAAGATAAGTAAAGCCAAGTTAAGTCAAACCAAATTAATAAAAATTAATACTGCAAACATTTCAATGATTCTCAATCCATCCCCCCTTTAAAATTGCCAGAAATTTTTACATTTTTACTCAACTTTAGAAGAATTCATCATCAGATTCTTTGGCTATCAATTTGTCTCTACTGTCTATAGTAAGTGGAGAACTATTATAAGGTTTTATGAGTTGAAGATGTTCATTTCTTTTGTGGATCTTAAAATCAGGGAACAAAAAAATGTCTCTATTGGAGACAAAAGCAAACATATGTATTTATTAATGTTTGCATTTAACACGTTTAGGCCTCCCAGAATTATTTAGCGCAAAGAAGAAATAGAAAACAAACCAACAGTTATACAATATATTAATGCCGTCAGCCTCTCGGCTTTGTAAATGGCATTGTGATAATCCACATTTGATTAAAAAGTAAAGCTACTATGATTTTATTATAGAAAAAGTAAGTATGATGATAGAACGAAGGGATTAAAAATAAATTGTACATGTTTTAATTTGTCTTGGAGAGAGGATTATTTTCATTTGTTAGGGGGGAGGAAACAGATTTCAACCCATAAAAACGGGGTTGTGTATTTTATTTTAAGGACTCGTGAAATCATATCAACAAGGAAAGGAGGGAATCAAGCATATTTCTTAAATATTTTATATCTCATGTTTTCTCCAAGAGTACAAGGTGACGCATACTTTTATTTATTCATTTACTTATTAGAATTTCTCAACTGCACTAAATCTATGGAAAATGTGCATCAGTTACTAATTAAAAAGAAGTATCTTTCATCAACATAAATGTAAACAAATCAACATAAATGCAAACACAGTAATCCCTTTTAATCAACTAAGCTTCCATCTATGTCTGGTTTCAAAAAAAGCTGGTTTGCAAATTCTCTGGAAGTATCAAGTTCAAAGATCTCTCTCTCTTTTTTCCTCACAACACACTCCTAGGAGTTGGTTAGGTAGAGAGTAAGTGTGACTCTCTCCCAAGGAATTTCCAGCACTAAGAAGGAATTTATTTTATTTGTTTGTTTTGCCGAGCATGTATTAGATAACATACATAAGTACCGTATTTTCACGACCAAAAGCCGCACCGGATTAAAAGCCGCAGTATCAATTAACGTTAATTTTTTTAACTTTTTCCACATATAAAGCGCACCGGGTTATAAGCCGCACATTTCCCGACGCTTCTGGACATCGCGAGGAGCGGCACGAGGGTTCTTGGCGCTCCGGGGGGCGCCGAGGGCGGATGGGAGGGGCGCGCGGCTTGGTTTCTCCTCCCTGGACGTCGCAGCGGCGGCCCCGGGCTCACCGATCTCTGTGTTTTTCGCATCGGGGCATGCTCTTGCAGCGCGCCCCGATGCGAAAGGCACTGGGATCGGTGAGTTTGGGGCTGCTGCTGCAGCGTCCAGGGAGGAGAAACCAAGCCGCGCGCCTCTCCCAGCTGCTTTCGGTGCTTCCTGGAGCGCCGGGAGCCACAGATGTCCAGAAGCGGCTTTTGGGGCTGGTGGGGATTGGATTTCCGGCTCGGTGGCCCCTGTCGCTTCTGGACGTTGTGGGGAGCCGAGGAGAGTGTGGGGGGGAGCGCGCGGCGGTTCTTGGCGCTCTGGGAGGCGGGAGAGGCGCGCGGTTTGATTTCTCCTCCCTGGACGTCGCCCGATCTCTGTGTTTTTCGCATCGGGGCGTGCTGCAAGAGCATGCCCCGATGCGAAAAACACGGGGATCGGCGCGCCCGGGGCCGCCGCTGCGACGCCCAGGGAGGAGAAACCAAACCGCGCGCCTCTCCCGCCTCCCAGAGCGCCAAGAACCGCCGCGCGCTCCCCCCCACACTCTCCTCGGCTCCCCACAACGTCCAGAAGCGACAGGGGCCACCGAGCCGGAAATCCAATCCCCACCAGCCCCAAAAGCCGCCTCTGGACATCTATTGCAGTCGCGAGGAGCAAAGCAGCTGGGAGATCTTTTTCCACATATAAAGCGCACCGGGTTATAAGCCGCACTGCCGATTTTGGATCAAAATTTAGGATTTTTAGTGCGGCTTATGGTCGTGAAAATACGGTATTAACATGATTTTGAACACAGGAAATGGATACGAATAAAAGGGAATATTAGGACAGGGACGGTAGGCACGCTTATGCACGCCCCTTATGGAGCTCTTAGGAATGGGGTGAGATTGACAGTACACAGTCAAAGGTTAAAGTTTTGGGGGTTTGGGGAAGAAACCACAGAGTCAGGTAGAGCATTCCAGGCATTGACCACTCTGTTACTGAAGTCGTATTTTCTGCAATTGAGTTTGGAGCAGTTTACTTTAGGTTTGTATCTATTGTGTGCTCGTCAGAGGTGGATTCCTACCAGTTCTCACCTATTTGATAGAACCGGTTCATCAAATCTACCGAACTGGTTAGAAGAGGTTCCACCAGTGGACCCGGAAAGCAGGCCACACCTACAGAAGAGGTTCCAAAAATTTTTGAAACCCACCACTGGTCCTTGGCTATGATTATTCTACGCTATCATGCTCATATTTATAAAACTCAGTGCCTCTGTGAAAGGTAAGGACGACTACTGCGTTTGTGGTGCAATCAGAACATTGCGTGTGTTGAAGTTGTTTTAACACAAACCAAAGATGCCTTTTAAAAAACAAGTTTGATTATCTCTTATGAGTCTGTCTCCATAACTGCTGCCTCTGTTTCTCCGCCCTATTTTCAGATGGCCTCCAGAGCCTGGGCAGGCAGTTTTCACCCTCCCGGAGGCTCCAGGAAAACTTCCAGAGCCTGGAGAAGGCAAAAACGCTTTCCCCCCCAGCTGTGGTGCAGGAGGCTGAGTAGGCCACGCCCACCATGGCCACGCGCACCCAGCAACTGGGCAGAGGACCGATTGCTGAAATTTTTGAAGCCCACCCCTGATCTAGAACATGAGAAACTGAATTCTGAATTGACTTTTTTTTTCTCCCTACTCTTTTATGGTGGAATGCTGAAAAGTCTATTCATTATCAATCACACTGATGCTCTTTACTACTTGTTAGAAATTTTACAGGTGGTTCTACAAAAGCAGAATTATGTTTTGCAAGTGATCAGGAGAGCTAAAAAGATATACATTAGAGGGAAGAGGTAAATATATGGATATTCGCAAATACACTTCTTCATTAACAGCTGAATTGGCTGTTGCATTTACAATACAAAAAAAAAATCATTCCGTATTTTATCTCCAAACTATCCTTCTATGACCAGAAACTGGTTACAGGAGAAGACCATCTAAATAACACAGAAAACGATTACTTATTGAGCATTAATCTCCCAGTTGAGCATGCATGGAAATTCTTCCTAGTTTCTGGCAGCTATATAATAGAGATACACACTTTTGCTGCCCTTGACACAACAGGTAAGTGAGTGGAGATAAGATACAAAACTGTGTTTAAAATTCCCAATCATATTTTGTCAAATTGTTTTTAAAACAATGCTGAAGGTTTTTTTTCTTTTTAAAAGACAGGGACGAAGAGTGAAGCTCCTAAGCGTCCGTGGGAATTCATTATCTGGATATAAAATCTTTTAGGACAGATAATTTTCCTCTGTTAAGTTGAGGATAGTTTTCTTAGTGAAATTCTCACGGAAACAAATCAAGAAAGCAGCTTGGGAGTTAGTTATTAATAAAAGTTGCAGCCTAGTGAACCCCATTCAACCACTTTGTTATTCTACTATTTCTAATAATAGTGAGCTATTATTTAATGACCGGAAGATTTCTTTTTTTCCCAGTAACAGCAGTTGTGCATCCATCAACAAGGCGTGTAATAAACCATCAATGCAAACCATAATGGGGAAAAAAAATACCAGAACATAAATCCAACCCCAAATTATAAGTCTTTACAAACAGAAAATTAGCATTGCTATCTAATAAACAACAGTCAATTTAGAATTACCAAACCAGCAAAGCATGCAATTCCACAGAATCACAAATATTGATAAAATATTTTGATTGAATGGAAATCCCTAAAATAATTAAACAGAAGTGTCAATATGTCACCTTCATAGCTAAGGACCAGATCTTATAGGTTTGGTCAGTTTCTACCACTACATCCAAACCAAACTAAATATTTTTTCTGAAGTTTTTCCAAAGAAACTAATCAAGGAGAGAAGCAACATGGAATTAAGGAGAAACTTCTGAACAGTGAGAACAATTAACCAGTGGGACAAAAGTTGCCTCCAGAAGTTGTGGGTGCTTCATCACTGGAGGCTTTTAAGAAGAGACTGGACAGCCACTTGTGTGATATGATATAGGCTCTCCTGCTTGAACAGGGGGTTGGACTAGAAGACCTCCAAGGTCCTTTCCAGATCTATTCTGATTCAGCTTGTTAAACATGTTAAAACCAACCAATTTTCCAGAACTGTTTCTTTGCATGGAGGCCACAAAGAAGCATAGCCAAATATATCTATGAGATTCTAACATATGTAGATAATAACTAACAATTGTTTGAGGACATCCTTCAGTAAGAGCTAAGATGGACTAAGAAGATGGGATGGACTTTAGAGTTGGAGGATGTGTTTCATCCTTTCTCCCGCAACAGATAGATGGAAGGAACCAGTGAAGACCTATCACAACTGAAACTTCTTGTTGTTGTTAGTTGCAAAGTCATGTCTGACCCATTACAACTCCATGGACATGTTCCTCCAGGCCTTCCTGTCCTCTACCATCTTCTGGAGTCCATTCAAGCTCACTCCGACTGCTTTGGTGACTCCATCCAGCCACCTCATTCTCTGTCGTCCCCTTTTTCTTTTGCTTTCCATCTTTCCCAGCATTAGGCTCTTCTCGAGTCAAATAAGTATAATCTTTATTGTCATTGTACTTAAATACAACGAAATTGGTTTTAACCTCACTGGTGCAAAATTATAACAGAAAGAAAAAAAGAAAGAAAAAGAAAAAAACTAGTGTGTGCACGGAATGATTGTGGTTGTATTTAAAAGTCTCACAGCCCAAGGATAGAAACTATCTTTAAACCTGTTTGTTCAGCTGGTTATACTTTTATGCCTTCTGCCTGATAGTAGAAGTGCAAAGAGACGCTGACCAGAGTGTGAATCATCTCTGTGAGTCCTTCCTTCTCATTAGGTGACCAAATTATTTGAGTTTCCTCTTCAGGATCTGGCCTTCTAAAGAGCAGTGAGGGTTGATCTCCTCTAGGACTGACCGATTTGATCATCTTGCAGTCCAAAGGACTCGCAGGAGTCTTCTCCAGCCCCATAGTTCAAACGCCTCAATTTTTTGATACTCGGCCTTTCTTATGGTCCAACTTTCACAGCCATCCATTGCAACTGAAACTAGGATAAATCAAAAGAGGTGGGGGGGAAACTGACCTGGCTGCTTGCAAGGAACCTCACAGCATTTGGTTTCACCAAAAAAATCTTACACTTATATCAGCATGTAGTCTTTTGTCTTGCACTAGTCCAAGTGATCTAAGGAAATTGGTCCTTAGGGAAGCAACAAAACATCCATAAGTTGTTTACTCAGAATTCTTGATAATACATGAAGAGCAATGTCCTTTTGCTACCATCTGCAAAAATTCCATTCCCCCTTTATCTGATCTCAGGGGGATTTTCAGAGAAAGGTGAGAAGTCTAGGACCCAAAATAAGGCTAGCTTACCTACCAAAAAGTGAAAAGGCAACCCGAGACAAGATCCACAAAGAATGTAAACTACACAGGGAGGGAGGCCTGAAGGTGTCAATCAATAACAAAACGCAAACTGTCAAGGTTGCTTTGCTAACAAACTGTCACATCAACAATATGCAGTTAATGACTACAAATTAACTGTAAACCAGATGCTTGACACTTTGTTATGACACTTAGCAAGCCAGTTGACATTTGGGGGGATCAAAGCTTCATTAATGACACTTTGTATAACACATACAACCTTTATGCTAATGTCCAAACATTTCTTAAAGTGAGGCTGTGCAAGGGGCAAAATTAGCTTTTCAAACCTAGAAGGATTTCCACAGGTAACTCTGATGGGTGGAGACTCTGTTCAGTCCTTGAGTCTCAAACGACTTTTTCCTTTTAAGTTAATGCTCCACAAATATACTATTTGCACTGTTCTCAAAAGGTTTGATAGAGTCTCCCTGGGTCAGGTGGCCTGTCATAGGAGGCATGACCCATCCCTGTCCTCAAACTCCTCTGCACATGCGGGACGAGCCTCTTGCAACGGCCACCCTGACCCTGGGCAAACTGGTTGTTAAATTCCCCTCCCCTCCTGCTGTCAAACTGGATCCTGGCACTGAACTGCAATGGAGAAATAGGTAGCAGAGCGGCTGGCACGAGGGGAAGAGGAGGAGCAGGGAGAAGAATTAAGGAAAGCATCCTTTGCCCATTTCTTCATTGCAGTGCAGCGCCCAGGATCCACTTTGATAGCAGGAGCGGGATGTGATTTACTAACCGGTTTGCCCAAATCGGTGCGAACCGGCTGAATCCTACAACTGAATATTTTCCCACAAAGAAAAGTATCAGCTAATCTCTCTGCATTAAGTTAGGAAGTTTAGTTTAGTTTAGTTTTATTGGACTTGTATGTCGCCCTATTCCCCGAGGGGACTCAGGGTGGCTAACAAACTAAATAGGGGAAAGGGGAAGTACAAAAAAAAATAATGAAAAGACAGACAAATACGAACAGATTAAGAACTCATCAACAGCCGCAACAATTCGAGTGGGGCTGGGAACTCATCAGCCCCAGGCCTGCCAGAACAGCCAGGTTTTAACGGCTTTGCAGAAAGCCTGAAGGGTGGTGAGGGTCCAAATCTCCATGGGGAGATCGTTCCAGGGGGCCGGAGCAGCCACAGAGAAGGCCCTCCCCTGGGGGGCCGACAACCGACACTGGCTAGTTGATGGAATCCGGAGGAGACCGGAGACAGAGGGAAGAGCTGAATAGTTTTCTGTCTACCCTTTCCATTAAGTTCCTTACTCCCCCCCCCACCAGATTGTCCTATTTTACAACAGGTACCACCAGCAGTAACATGGCCAGCCTTCAGGTAGACATCTCAAAGTCTTACAACTGCAAGGAGTAGCAAATTAAAACAGAGCTCTTCTGGGTGGTGAACCCTAAACCTAATCTTCCTAACCAGTGGTGAAATGCAATTTTTTTTACTACCCGTGTTCTGTGGGCATGGCTTGGTGGGCATGGTGTGGCTTGGTGAGCATGGCAAGGGATTGATACTGCAAAATCTCCATTCCCACCCCACTCTGGGGCCAGCCAGAGGTGGCATTTGCTGGTTCTCCGAATTACTCAAAATTTCCATTACCAGTTCTCCAGAACCTGTCAGAACGTTCTGGATTTCACCCTTCTTCCTAACCTTAACTTCTTGTGGCCAAATGTAAGTTAAAGTTTTTTTTTCTTTAACTTTTATCAGTGCTCCTTTATTTTATTATAGGCCTTTATGTTTATAGAAGCTTCTAATTAACTTTGCGTGCTGCCTAAAGTATCTTGATTGTGGCGATTCTAAAATCTAATAAACAGAAAATTTCAACATCTTTAGAGATGGGAATATTTTTGGTGCCATTTACAATGCAAATTCAATCAGAGCGTGGTCCTTTTATCATTGTTTTAGAACGGTTAATTTCGGTCTATGCAACTAGATGAATGTATCCCAATTTACTCTTAGAATAAATATTGGTATTTATTCCACACTGTGTTTAATTTACTTTAGAAATTTAAAATTATGTACTATTAGCTCTGGCAAGAGAAGGCCTGGATACATTAGAGACAAAGTACTAATTCAAGAACTACGTGTTCAGAATAATGTTGATTTCTTTCCCTCCATTAGAATTCATTTGCCTAACACCCAGTTTTTAAAGACAGCTCTATTTTCGTTCTCTTAAGTATGAAAATGACATAAGCTCAATCAAATTTGAATCTGAAATTAACCTGTCATTTTCAGACGCCACTTTTTAGAGGCGAATTTTAAAAAAAATGCACTCTCTTTTTAAAAATTTGCTATTGGAAAACTGCCTAATGATCTATGAGGTCTGTTAAGATTTGACAACAGGCTGGTTATTCCTAATAATAATATAGCAATAGCAATAGCTGTAGACTTATACACCGCTTCATAGGGCTTTCAGCCCTCTCTAAGCGGTTTACAGAGTCAGCATATCGCCCCCACAGTCTGGGTCTTCATTTCACCCATCTCGGAAGGATGGAAGGCTGAGTCAACCCTGAGCAGGTGAGATTTGAACCGCTGAACTGCTGATCTAGCAGTAGCCTGCAGTGCTGCATTTAACCACTGCGCCACCTCGGCTCATAAAATGACTAGCCAGCAACAGAATTAAAGTCAGGGCAATTCATTGCTCAAGAAAAGCAACTTTATATTTCCTGCCCTATTCAGAATAGTATTTCTTTTTTAAAAAAACCTGCAGATAATTAAGCAGGAAATTTATAAGGAATTTTTGGTAAAATATTTTGAATCTCAGGAAAAGGATGTATATAAATATCTATCTAAGGCAATAAATATTTGATTGTTGTTATTTCCCAACAGATTGCAGCTGCCAGACTAATAGCTATTGCTTTTAATGCCAACTATAGTGAATAACTTGACCATCTAAAAGCTAACAGATCATTTCTGAATGAGTTAAATGTCCAAATGTTAAGACCTGGCTGTGCCAGCAGGCCTGGGGTTGTTGAGTTCCACCCCTACTCGAATTGGTTGTGCTTGTTGTGTTTTTTAAATTGTTTGTATTGTTGTCTTGTTTTTTGTCTTACCTTTTTGTATTTGTTCCCCTCCCCTTGGCTTTTGTTCAGCCGCCCTGAGTCCCTTTGAGAATAGGGCAGCATACAAGTCGAATAAATCCAAATCCAATCCAAATCCAACTTTTTTCCCAACAGATTTTAGACTGTGTTTGTTAGAAATCCATACCGGGTTCTGGGAAGTTGGGGGGGGAGGAGGAGGGGGGTTGGGGGAGAGGGTGGAGGGAGGGAGGGGTATATATTAGGCTAGACAAGAATTTGGTGGTAAACTAGAATTATTTTGACATACAAAAATTCTACTTTAATGTCTTACTGATTGAGGAATGATGAAATGTTTGTCTTAAAAGAAATAAAACTTTTGAAACAAACAAACAAAAAATACCTTGGTGCATCTTATACTCCAGTGCATCTTATACTCTGAAAAATACAGTGTTCTCTTTGTAAAAAAAAAAAAGTAACAAAAAGCATAAATAAACAACAAAACAAAAACAAATCCAACTTCTATGTCCGTGATGGCAAACCTATGGCACGCCTGCAACAGGTAGCATGTGAAGCCCTTTCTGCAGGCACCTGAGTACCTAGATCAGTACTACTGTGCATGTGCGCATGCATCCCTCCGGCCAGCTGATTTTTGGGTCTTTGCTGTGCTTGTGGGAGACACATGCTCATGTGTTCGTGTGCACATGCACGGGGTGGGGGTAACATGCAAATATGTGGGGGGGGAGTGTGTGGGGAGCAGTGTGCCACCCGTGCCTTGTTTTTTTGTTTAAGGAAGCTTCAGGGAAGCCTGCTAGGCCAAAAATGGGGTGCAGTGGGTCATGCATATGTGCAGGGGGCAGGGGAGTGTGGGAGGTTGTGTGCACTTTTGCAGGGGGCGGGGAGCATTGCATTATGGTTGCGGACACAAATTCACATGCTGTCGCGCATACAAGCACAATTTTGGCACACGAGGAGAGAAAGGTTAGCCATCAGTGTTCTATCTGGCTTTTCTTGACTTCAATTCTTACTGGCTTGAATTTCTATCTTGAGAAGAATCTCGTGGAAAAAGCTTTGAACGCTTTAAAAGGCCCCATTACCAGCACGGTTCTTGGGTATTCCATATAGAAGGTCACTACAAAAATCATTCATTCATTGCTATCTTTCCATGTTATTTATTTATTCCTACAACTTCCCTGCTGTCCCATTCCATTTGAGCCGAGGTGGCACAGTGGTTAAATGCAGCACTGCAGGCTACTTCAGCTGACTGCAGTTCTGCAGTTCGGCGGTTCAAATCTCACCGGCTCAGGGTTGACTCAGCCTTCCATCCTTCCGAGGTGGGTAAAATGAGGACCCGGATTGTTGTTGGGGGCAATATGCTGACTCTGTAAACCGCTTAGAGAGGGCTGACTGCTATTGCTATTTCTTGAAACTTAAGCAGCTCAAAGATTAAAAACCCAATCAAGTAATACAGTTGTAACCAATCATTCAGATATGTTGTTCAAGGAATATGTTCTTAAAGGTAAAAGTTCCCCTCACACATATGTGCTAGTCGTTCCCAACTCTAGGGGGGGGGGGTTGCTCATCTCTGTTTCAAAGCTGAAGAGCCAGCGCTGCCCGAAGACATCTCCGTGGTCATGTGGCTGGCATGATTAAACGCCG
Organism: Thamnophis sirtalis; assembly: GCF_051295495.1. Lineage (NCBI taxonomy): Eukaryota > Metazoa > Chordata > Lepidosauria > Squamata > Natricidae > Thamnophis > Thamnophis sirtalis. The sequence continues at coordinate 11,684,998 of NW_028261392.1, forward strand.
AAGGGTCACGGAACGCTATTACCTTCCCACCAAAGGTGGTTCCTATTTTTTCTACTTGCATTTTTACATGCTTTCGAACTGCTAGGGTGGCAGAAGCTGGGACAAGTGATGGGAACTCACTGCATTACACGGTGCTAGGGATTCGAACCGCCAAACTGCCGACCATTCTGATCAACAAGCTCAGCGTTTTAGCCACTGAGCCACTGTGTCCCTTGTTCTTACTCTTCTGCAAATTACTTAAAGAATAGCCAAGTTTTTGCACCATGCTAAAATGCTAGTACGGAGCAGCCCACCCTCCCCCGTCCCTTTCTTGAAGGAAAGGAAAGACCAGACAATATGATTCTGTATGGCCAAAGTTGACTTTGTTCCTTGAAAACAATGCCACAGCCATTTTATATAGATACACAGCTATTACAGGTAATCCTCAACTTACGATCACAAATTAAGTCCAAAATTCTGGTTGCTGAGTGAAACATTTGCTAAGTGAGTCTTGCCCCATTTTATGGCTTTTCTTGTCACAGTTCTTCAGGGAATTGCTCCAGTGGGTAAATTAGTCATCCGGGTGTTAAGTGAATCTGGCCTCTCCATTGACTTGGCTTGCCAGAAGGTCACAAAAGGGGGGTCACATGATCCCTGGACACTGCAACCGTCATAAACAATGAGTCAGTTGCCAAGTGTCCAGATTTTGGTCCTGTGACCATGGGGATGCTGCAATGGTTAGGTAAAGTGTGAAAAACGGTCATAAGTCACTTTTTTTCAGTGACATTGTAACTTCGAACGATCGCTAAATGAACTGTTGTAAGTGAAGGACTACCTGCATATCTGTTTCGTACACTTTTTATCATTTTGTTTCTTATTGCCTGTATCCCCTTTTGCTTCCTTGCACGTTTATCCATGGGTACGTGGATTGTTAGTTCAGTCCAGGTGATAAGTTGCCTGCAGTACAACTTAGGGCAAGGATTTAGCAACCTTAAACACTCAAAAAGCCACAAAAGTCCTAACCAGAAGCCCTCTGTTCAATTCTGGATCTGACCAGAAGTCTGATTCCCCTACTATAGAGCCTTCTCCTAGTGTGACATCCTTTTTCCTCTACCTGTCCTAACCAAAAGCCCTTTCAACTGTGGAGACAACTGGAAAACCTGTCCCTTGCCATAAAGTCTCCTCCTGGGGCACCGTGCTTCCCCCCTCCCTTAACTGGAAGCTCCTCTCAAAATTGTGGCACCAACTGGCAACAGGGAGCTGCAGCAGAGGAGTGAAAGAGCCACATGCGGCTCCAGAGCCGCATGTTGCCAGCCCCTGACTTAGGGGAAAGAAATTCCATAGAGCAGTGGTCTCCAACCTTGGCAACTTTAAGACTTGTGGACTTCAACTCCCAGAGTTCCTCGGCTAGCAAAGCTGGCTGAGGAACTCTGGGAGTTGAAGTCCACAGGTCTTAAAGTTGCCAAGGTTGGAGACCACTGCCATAGAGGACTTAAGTTTTGTGTCATCCAACAGTGGGACTGTGAAGGATACCAGCGTCAGCGGCCAGTAGCAAAGAGTTGGCATGATCCCTTCTTTGTTTAAAGTAAAATCTCAGTTGGGGGAATTCAAAGTTCTGTAGGATGTAATGGCTGTCAACACAGAACTAGGCACATAAGCTTCCAAGTGTATCAAGTCATTAAAAACAAGCTGGTACAACAAAGATTTCCATTTTACTGATTTACCTTTTCGAGTTTGAAATGCAGTATAATTTATGCCTAAAGCAAGACGGCAGTGGGGGTTTTTTTTTGCTTCCTGTATTCCTGTTCACAATACCCCATCTGCTCCTTAAGAACCAAAATTTGGTGAATCAACCAAGTCTGACAGGATTTATCTCAAGAAAGCAGGTTGACTCTACCGGCATCCAGTATCCGAAGAAGCAAGACAGATAGAAGTTGTGGAATTAAATACGCCTTGTAAATGAGCAGGGTAAGAGCTACGGCTTGTGGGACTTTTCATTCTACAAATTTAACACTCTGCAAATCTGAACCAAGAACAACGGAAAGGAAGATATTTTAAGGCAGAAGTGAGAAACTTCTATCAACATTTTTTTAGGCTTTTACTCTGTGAAGATTTTAAAAACAAATCGAGAATTATGAAATGTGTTTCTTTTAGCAAGCTGTAGACTCGATTCATCGAAACCGCAGACCACCTCAATCATTTTAGAAGACCTTAAGTACATAGGCAGATGCTTTCAGCTAATTTATTCCTTGGTCTGTAGATCTTCTCACCACCAAGAGCAGCTGACATCTTTCTAAAGGGCCTTCCCCACCCCCCTAGCACTTAACTTTTCAGAGGCTGCAATGGAAGAGATAAAGCAAAATCCATTGTTTATGGTCCTGAACTCTGCTCCTTCTACAGAGAGCATGGCAGGATCAAAGCCAACATTAATGTAGTTCTGTGACCCTTAACTATTCATTTGCAGCACTAGATGTATTCATTCTTAATCCAGTCTCAAGTTTACTCATGCTCTGCTTCACAGGTGTGAACAAGGAAGCTGTACCAGAAGAGCACAGGGATTGGCTTTGTACTCTCTCGCGCCTCACAATCAGGTGGCTGTGAGTTCGATCCTAGGTAGAGTCAGATATTTCTCTCTCTGGGCACCATGAGAATTTATCTGCTGAACAAAACTCTGCATTGGTGACAGGAAGGGCCTCTGGCCATTTAAACACCCTGCTAGCTCCATTCGGTTGCCCAGAGTCCACCCTGCAAGGGATTATGGGGCCGTTAAAAGAAGATGATAGGGATTGAGTTTGTACAATATCCCAATGTACAATTGAGTTTGTACAATGTCCCAATGTCAGTGAGTTTCAGAAGGGATGTTCCTGCTCTTAATATCTGCAAGAGATAGGCAAAGGGTTAAATGCTGCCAAATACAGTATTCTTTTTCTTCTCAGCCTTTTTTCTGACCCTTTCAGCCACCAATAACATTGCATTAATCTACATAACCAACAGAAGACAAGATGTTCAAAGCTCATGCCAATTGAGAGTGATGCCATGAATTGGCTTTCTACCGTAAGTATCTTCATTCGATCAAAACATCTTCCTGCTGAAATCAACAGGCAGACGTTCATCCAGGTGTGGTCTGATCAGTCTGTTTCACAGGTAGAAATGATCCATGAAGGTGGACAAACATCTTTGCTCTTGACCACAAGAAAGATGCTTCTGTCCAACTTCAACCAGGTTTACCTAGGCTTAACTTTTAGATTGTTTTGATATCACTGGGCTGAAATTGGTTCCGAATCAGCTATTAACCCTCCTACATTCAATTTTCTTCAAGTAAATATAGTTGAAATCAATATGCCTTACTTCTGAGTTGGACTGGACTGTTAAAATCCATAGACTAATGAAATCTATTGAAACTGCCATGTTTTCCTGAAAATAAGACAGGATCTTATTTTCTTTTGACAACCCCACCCCACCCCCCCCACCCCCCCAAAATCAGCGCTTGGCTTTATTTTTGAGGAGGTCTTATTATTTTTGAGGCTGTGAGTGTGTTCGCCTCATGGCTGATGCTGGGTTGCAATATTTTCAGGGAGGGCTTATTTTCAGGGGAGGGCTTATTTTAGTGCATGCGCTCAAAATCTTGATGGGGCTTATCCAGGGAGGTCTTATTTTCAGGGAAACAGGGTATGAGTTACCAAGAACACCATGCCACACTTAACCAAGGCATATACTGAAAGACTACATTCATTTTGTTCCCCACATGCTTCAAAGGAACCCTGATGCCCTCTGAATCCAAATTGTTATTGACGTGAATATCATTTTTTTTTCCATCTGTTTGCTCTGATGCTGTAACTCACAGCCACGATGGGAATGAATACTACATTCTATTCAGGACACTGATAATTCTAAACCTCAAGCCTCCCGTTAACATGCCACACTGAGAACAGAAGAACACAAAACCTTTAAAACCAGAATAGGTGGGACTTTTACGTGGCTCACAACTAATAGAGCCATGCTGGCTGGATAAGATGACATTCTTGTCTTTTGAAGTTTATTTTCATTTATTTAGTTTCTCAAACATGTCCAAGATAACAACATTATAGAGCCGAGGTGGCGCAGTGGTTAGTGTGCAGCACTGCAGGCTACTTTAGCTGACTGCAGTTCGGCAGTTCGGCTGTTCAAATCTCACCGGCTCAAGGTTGACTCAGCCTTCCATCCTTCCGAGGTGGGTAAAATGAGGACCCAGACTGTGGGGGCAATATATGCTGACTCTGTAAACCGCTTAGAGAGGGCTGAAAGCCCTATGAAGCGGTATATAAGTCTAACTGCTATTGCTATTGCTATAACATGGACATGAACACAGGAAATGGGTACGAATAAACAGGGATTGTAGGACAGGGGCAGTAGACATGTTGGTGCACTTAAGCAATAGTAATAGCAGTTCGACTTATATACCGCTTCATAGGGCTTTCAGCCCTCTCTAAGCGGTTTACAGAGTCAGCATATCGCCCCCACAATCTGGGTCCTCATTTTACCCACCTCGGAAGGATGGAAGGCTGAGTCAACCTTGAGCCGGTGAGATTAGAACCGCTGAACTGCAGATAACAGTCAGCTGAAGTGGCCTGCAGTACTGCACCCTAACCACTGCGCCACCTCGGCTCTAAGCACACCTCCTTACAGATCTTTTAGGAATGGGGTGAGCCTACTTTGCTTGGAATATTCTGTTGTCTTTTTTAACCAAACTTAACTGAGTTCGAAAAGGAGGGGGGGAAAGGATGAACGGCATAGAAAAGAACGAAAAAGCTTCAACATCTGTACCCTCGTTGTCCAGATTATTATTAATTTACTTCCTTCCTTTGTGGACTCTTGACATCTGACAATTCATGATGGTTTGCATTAATAAAACACTGAATGGGAGGGGGGAGAATTAAAAGCATCCGCACAATTATGACATGAAAAGAGCGATGAAAATGAGCAGCAATCATTTTCCCAGGAATTATTTCTAAAGTGCTGGTTTTTTCCCCCCCTTTCTCTTTTCTTTTTAACTCAATTTCATGAGCAAGTGAGTTTTCTATCGTATTAGCTAAATCCAATCCTCTCACTCATGTCCATGCGGCTGAACATAAAGTGTAGATTTCTTGTGCTGTGTCGTCCCCCCCCCCCCCCGTCCCACAGCCACAAGCATTGTGCGTTCCTTCACAGCTCACCAAATGGAAGATTAAGGCTCCATCATGGGCTGGAAGACGTCGAATGCCTAACAATCTGTCACTAAATAGTGATTAATTTTCTGCCACCAAACTCATCCATGTTAGGATTACTCCCCAATGTTCAGTTTAATTTAAGTACTTTCTGATTCATGAACAAGGGGAATAACAGCCAGCTATAAAGCGGTAATCCAATCCTAAAATGGCCTTAACCCTTATAATCTACACTTCAATGGCAAGAGAAAATGTGATCAAGGATATTATTATTTTTTCCCCCCTCTTCTTTGGCGTGCACACTGGAGTTCTTTTTGCTCCCATCGCTCAGTACATTATCATAAAATGGGCCCTTTATGGTGGGAACAGGCTGACCCCGGGGTGATTTATAATCTTGTGAAGCCCTGTCCGCACGGCGAACCATCTTTTCTTCCCTTTTTTCTGAGGTCGCTATCTGTTTCTTCAACTGATGTCTTCCTGCTGTGACAACACTGTTGGATAGCTGTCAGCACACAAGTATTTCTGTGGCTATACATTATCTCTCTGCACACTGCTCCTGCAGGCTTTTATTATGATTTTTTTTAAAAATTTTATTTTCCCCCTCTCCTGGCCCTATTGAAAAGCATTTACGGGCTGGGTGTTTAGACAGCAAAGGGCCATTCTCCAAACTCTCATTAGTCTGAGGCCCAACAAAAGATGGAGAACTAAGGGCGGGAGAAGAATGAAGTGGATCGCTCGGGGACAAAAGAATTGGCTCCATTGTTTTTGATCTGCTCAAATCACCACTGACAAGCCTTATACTTTTTGTGTAGAACTTTTAGAGAGGCACGATGCTTCTGCTGCTAGATTTTGCTTCGAGGTCCCTCAGAAAAGAGGAAGGAGCTGATGGGAATCCTCAGAAGTTCTTCAACCGGTGGTGTTCAAAGTTTTATTTTATTTATTTTATTTATTTAGCAATAGCAGTTAGACTTATATACCGCTTCATAGGGCTTTCAGCCCTCTCTAAGCGGTTTACAGAGTCAGCATATTGCCCCCAACAATAATCCGGGTCCTCATTTTACCCACCTCGGAAGGATGGAAGGCTGAGTCAACCTTGAGCCGGTGAGATTTGAACAGCCGAACTGCAGAACTAGAGTCAGCTGAAGTAGCTTGCAGTGCTGCATTTAACCACTGCGCCACCTTTAGTTTGTCAAACATGTATGAAATAACAGGTATAAATATAAACATGGAGATGAATGAAAGAAATGAATACAAATAAATGGGGACAGTAGGACAGGGACGGTATGGGCGCTGGTGCACTTATGAATGCTCCCTTTACGGACCTCTTAGGAAAGGAGTGAGGTCCATGGTAGGCAATTGAAAGTTGAAGGCGTGAGGGTTGGAGGAAGTAACAACAGTCAGGTAGAGCATTTCCGGCATTAACCACTCTATTGCTAAAGTCGTCTTTTCTGCAATCGAGTTTGGAGTGGTTTACTTTGAATTTGTATCTATTGTTTGCCCATATATTATTGCGGTTGAAGCTGAAGAAGTCGTTGACAGGTAGGATATTGAAGCAGACAATTTTGTGTACTGTGCTTAGGTCAGACCAGGGGTGGGTTTCAACTGGTTCGCAGCGGTCCCTGTGAACTGGTTGGTCGGCGAACCCGGAAGTAAGTAACTTCCGGGAACGGCGAAGGGCCCCCCACCCACCCACGCTCCTTACCCGGTTTTGACGAGTTCTGCGCTTCCACGCATGCGCAGGATGCATACAGCGCCTGCGCGATCCTCCAGGAGCAGCTAGAGCATCGCACAGACACTAGTACGCATGCGTGCACGAGGACGCCACCAGCCCCGTTCCAACTGAACCGGTTGGAACGGGGCGAGAAACCCACCCCTGGGTCAGACCATAGGTGACATAGTTCAAGGTTGTCCCCCAAGCCCAAAATTTCAAGCCTTGTGGCATAAGGGATTCTTTTGTGAGCAGAGGAGTGGAGGACTCTCCTCGTAAAATACCTCTGAACCTGCCCAATTGTATTAACGTCTGATATACAGTGTGGATTCCAGGCAGAAGAGCTGTATTCGAGGATTGGTCTGGCAAAGTTAACAGTACGGTGTTACTGGAGAAAAAGCTTCGCAAAATTAGGTTGTTAACAACTCTTAATGCCTTTTTGAAGTTTTCAAAAATACTTTTCAAATTTTCTTGAACTCGATTGAAAAGTGAGAAGCAGCCAAAATGAAAGGTTCAATCGGCAATACTATAGTGAGAATTCCATACTATGTAGAGAAAATATGCTTTTCAACTTTCACAATAACCAGACGCTACTAAAGAGATCAGAAACGTCTTGATTCACAGGCCACATTAGAAATGGTGGGACTTCTTCTACAGTATTGCACATAACAGAGCCCAAGGATTCAATTTTCAGCAGTAGGAGTTCTCTTCTAAGGTTTCTAACATCCATCCAAATTTTACAAGAAACACCCAATATCTCAGGGGTTGCCACAAAGAAGAAGGAATCAAGAAATTATCCAAAGGACCTGAGGGCAGGATAAGAAGCGATGGATGGAAAATAATCAAGGAGATAAGCAACCTAGAACTAAGGAGAAATTTTCTGACAGTGAGAACAATTCATCAGTGGAACAACTTGCCTCCAGAGGTTATGAATGTTCCAACACTGGAAGTTTTAAAGAAGATGTTGGATAACCGTTTGTCTGAAGTGGTGTAGGGTTTCCTGCCTAAGTAGAGGGTTGGGCTAGAAGACCTCCAAGGTCCCTTCCCACTCTGTTATTCTATTTCTATTATTTCTATTCTCTTCCGCTTTCTAGCTGGTGCCTTAATCACTAGACCAAATTGGCTTTTATATCCTCAAAGACAGCATGGTAGATGATCTACAAGAAAACTACTGAACTATCTCACTTGTATTGTAAGGTTTCCTTTACCCAGGCTGTCTTGTGATTGTGTAGTAAAGTTTTATAAGCTTCATTCTCACTTCAAAAACAATGAAATGCTTGTGATCCATTCGTCACCAAGATGCTCTTTCTAAACAGTAACCCAATGACATAGTTTTTGTACACATGATGATGCTGAGACACAGCAAAATTTCTGCTTAATGCGTGGTCCTGTGTTTCTATATGTGAACCAGCACTCTGAGCCCTATAATTATTTTTTATAGTATGTAGGTTAAACTCCTGGCATAATGACATGGCTTTAATTGTAGCACTGAAGAACAGTGTTGCTGGTCAGCAGTTGAAATAAGGCTCTGCCACTATATCATTCAAACATTTCAGATGGTCCAACCCACTTTTTCCTTTCCTGACTTGTTAAGTAGCACAGAAATCTAGGAAAAATATCAGTTAACAGAATAACAGAGTTGGAAAAAAAAACTTTGGAGATCTTCTAGTCTAGGGGTCCATCAATCAAAAGTGATTCAAACTTGTATGTTAGATGGACAGGAGACAGAATTAATCCCTTTCAATGGAAAACCTGTGTGAATATATATTCCTATACTAATTTTTTGAAGGGACGCGGTGGCTCAGGGGCTAAGACCTTGAGCTTGTCGATCAGAAAGGTTGGCAGTTCATTGGTTTGAATCCTAGCACCGTGTAATGGAGTAAGTTCCCATTACTTGTCCCAGTTTCTGCCAACCTAGCACATTAAAATGCAAGTAGAAAAATAGGATCCACCTTTGGTGGGAAGGTAACAGTGTTCCGTGTGCCAAAGAGCCGAGGTGGCGCAGTGGTTAGGGTGCAGTACTGCAGGCCACTTCAGCTGACTGTTATCTGCAGTTCAGCGGTTCTAATCTCACCGGCTCAAGGTTGACTCAGCCTTCCATCCTTCCGAGGTGGATGAAATGAGGATCCAGACTGTGGGGACGATATGCTGACTCTATAAACTGCTTAGAGAGGGCTGAAAGCCCTATGAAGCGGAATATAAGTCTAACTGCTATTGCTATTGCCTTCGGCATTTAGTCATGCCCGCCACATGACCACGGAGATGTCTTTGGACATCGCTGGCTCTTTGGCTTTGAAATGGAGATAAGCACCATCCCCTAGAGTCGGGAATGACTAGCACATATGTACGAGGGGAATCTTTACCTTTGCCTTACATTTTATATTGAGGCAATTTGATAAATCTTTGCTTCTTTTTTTTCTTAACCACAAATAGATTTGACTTTGTTTCTGTGAATCTTTGACTGAATTTAGATTAAATTACTTTAATTACCATCAAGCTATAAAAACGATTCCCTTGTTCTACACGGAGTACAAAATTCTACAATCCTGATAGTTATTATAGAAATAAAATTTGCTTCTTAAATATGGATTTTTAGGCTGGCCTGGAGTTCAAATTATTGATTCTGTTGTTTGTGTACAGCAACCTGAAAGTCTGCTACATTTAAATAAGTTCTATTTATCTACTTTTTGAAAATTGAGATAGCAGTTAGATCTTTCGTATTCCAAAGACTCATTAGAAAATGACACTTTCAAAGACCGATAAAAATATGTTTCTTTAGTCTGCAAAAGACTGCTAAATATTACTTTTTGGCACTCCTTTCTGGTACATGGATTTTGAATGTTAATAATTGTTTAAATTCTCGCCTCCTTCAATCAAGTGTCAGGCTCTAGTTAATGATACATGTTCTGATGATCATATTCACAATATGTAAAGGTAAAGTTCTCCTCGCACATATGTGCTAGTCATTCCTGAATCTAGGGGGCGGTGATCATCTTTGTTTCAAAGCTGAAGAGCCAGCACTGTCCGAAGACGTCTCCATGGTTGTGAGGCTGGAATGACTAAATGCCCAAGGTGCATGGAACACTGTTACCTTCCCACCAAAAATGGTTCCTATTTTTCTACTTGCATTTTTACATGCTTTCGAACTGCTAAGTTGGGCAGAAGCTGGATCAAGTAACAGGAGCTCACTCCGTTATGGTCGCTAGGGATTCAAATAGCCGAACTGCTGACCTTTCTGATCCACAAGCTCAGCATCTTAGCCACTGAGCCATTGTGTCCCTTCACAGTGTGTAAGGAACCACAAATTGGATTATTCTCAAGCTGAAGTCAAACCAATATCCTTCCACTGTCTTTCCTTCAGCTGAGCACCTCCTGTAAAGTCTTGCTCTAAGTTCTTTGGCCCCAAATGTATTTCACTAATAGGTTTATTATGCCAACAGTTTATTAAAAAAAACAAGGACAAGTGATATGAGGAGACAGCAACCAGACACAGAATGATCACAGATCATTGGCAAACTTTTACTCCCTAAATTGGATTAAATCTATTTTTGCAAAGGTTGACATTCACGTAGGACCTTACTTGTAGTGCATTTCAAATGGAGTAATCATGGAACAGCAAGGATGAATTGGGATTTTTCAATTATTTTTAACCTTTATATCACCCCTACACTATGTCACATTTCTAATCATCTTAAAAATCACTATTAGTTCAACCGTTTTTATTTCAAAGATGGCCATCCAAAACCTAGTTCAATTGTCCAAGCCAGGGATCGGCATCCTGCGGCTCTGGAGCCGCATGTGGCTCTTTCATCCATCTGCTGTGGCTCCCTTTTGTAGGTCCCCTCCACAATTGATGGGGCTTTCAATTAGGACAGGTAGAGGAAAAAGGACACCATGCTAGGAGAAGACTCTATGATGGGAGAACTGGACTTCTGGTCAGTTGAGGAAAAAGGATGCCATGCTAGGAGGAGACTATATGGTGGGTGAACCAGACTTCCGGTCGGCTCCAGAATTGATTGGGGAGCTTCCGATTAGGACCTTTGTGGCTCTTTGAGTCTTTAAGGTTGCTGACCTCTAGTCTAAGGAATGGAGACATCCTTAGAAAAGTTGTAGATGCAAACTGGAGTTTGTGCATAGCTACCTTTCATGGATTCCATTTTCCACAGCACCGGTGGACAAAGAGAGAAGGTCAAAAAATTTACTATGCAATTTTGCTTTACAGAATGCCCCATGTTTGGAAATATATTGGGATATAGTGAAGTAGAACAACACTTGCGCTTCTCTGAATCCAGGTCATTGAAGTATGTTTAAGGAAATATGTTATATTCTCTTCACCACCTACCGCAGTGTTCCTCAGCCTTGACCACTTGAGATGTGTGGATTTCAAGTTTCAGAATTCCTCAGCCAGCATGGAGAATTAGTTGGCTAGGGAATTCTGGGTGTTGAACTCCACATATCTTCAAGTGGCCAAGGCTGGGAAGCACTGATTTGGAGCATTAAAGTTAAGGGTGTAATTTTCCAGAAATAACTATGTTACATCTCTTGCCCCAAAGTTTTCTTTTAGTTTAAAATATGACTTTATCTCTTAGTCAATTACCTCTCCCTTCTTTGAAGTTGCCAAAGGAAGACTTGATCCTAATTTAAATTCCGGGAATCGGACAGTTGGTTTTTTCAACAGGAGGGCATTATGTGGTTGATCCTTTCCATATATCCAGGTCTAACATCTTTGATGGGAGGTTCATGAGTTTTAGAGTAGCACATGGAACTTGATGCTTCAGCAGAAGCAATGAAAAACAATAACAGGAAAGAAGCCTATATATATATATATATATATATATATATATATATATATATATATATATATGTGTGTGTGTGTGTGTGTGTGTGTGTGTGTGTGTGTGTGTGTGTGTGTGTGTGTGTGTGTGTGTGTGTGTGTGTGTGTTCTATTTCAAGCTATTTAGCTCTCATCAGCTAGCCATACCCTTACTGGGATTCAAACCTGAGCTATATTACATACTAGGCAGACGTCTTAGCCATTAAGCCATAGGCTCTGATCCGTTATCAGCTGAGCCAGGGAGAAAGGTATATATTTAAAGTCACAACCCCTGGTATGCCCCAATTATGGGAGGAAGCTAACTGCTTCCATTCTCTGTCAATCGGCTCGTCACAAGAGTCCATCACGACAGAAACCCAATATTTTTACTGTTGCCTTTGTTATATTTGTGGTTTTTTTTTTATTTGTGCTGATAAATAAATAAAATATTGGGTTCTGAGGTTGGCAAAATGAGAAGCCAGATTGTTGGGGGCAATATGGTGACTCTGTAAACTGCTTTGAGAGGGCTATAAAGCACTATGAAGTGGTGTAAAAGTGCTATTGTTATTGCTAATTCCCTGCAGACTACATATCTCCTCCATTACCACCAGTACCTCACTCATTCAACTTCTGTAGAACAACCGGTATTTTTTTCAGATGAATTTATTTTCATTTTTTAATTGGTGTTGCATCATTCAGTATTGGTGCTTTATGGTTGAGATATATATACATATATATATATATATATATATATATATATATATATATATATATATGTATATGTATATGTATATGTATATGTATATGTATATGTATATGTATATGTATATGTATATGTATATGTATATGTATATGTATATGTATATGTATATGTATATGTATATGTATATGTATATGTATATGTATATGTATATGTGTGTGTGTGTATATATATATATATATATATGTATGTATGTATGTATGTATGTATGTATGTATGTATGTATGTTCGTTCACTAGTGGAAATGCAGCAAATCGGATGGCTTACAGTTATACGTGTTTGAAAACCGAGTTTTCCTGCAAATTTCTGGATGAAGTTACCTAGAGCAGAATGAAATCAATCAATTTTAATGACTGCATTATTAATATGTAATTCTAGTCAACTAGTTTGCTTATTTTAAGGTTTAAAATGAAATATTTGTCTCTGGCATACCATGCTTTTTACATGTTTCCCTAATACATGGTTCGCATTAAATAAATAAAGAACTTCAAATACATAAATAAAACTGTTTTCCTGGTGCTGCATAAATGTATCGAAAGCAGATTTTTTAGACAAAAATTAAATTGACTGTAGTCTTTTAGTTTGATGGAATTGCCTTCTTTCTTACATATGAAGCTTTAAAGAACATATGTTCTTTGTTAAAAAATCCCCACACAAAACCCCATTTATCTATGAAAGATCCATTTGACAATTTCTTGCAAATCCCATTTGTGCCACAATAGTCCCTTTTTTTGGCAGATGTCACAGATTTATTCCTCTAAAACCTGTGCTCATTTTCTTTTTAACTCTCTAATGCCAGCAAGTACCCACAACATCGAAATAAATCCTATTTTCCATTTACAGAAGGTGCGACGTCTCTCTTCCCCCCTTTTTCATACTTCGCTTTTGTAGACGCGGTCCTCTCAAATCCATCTGCAAACAAACAAACAATATATTCTCTTCCCGTATAAAGATCATGAGTCGAAATGCGTGAAATACACAGATCTCTCACTCACTTCTTGTGCATATTCAAATCCCACCAAGGGTACATTTTTTTGAATTTCCATTTTCCAACTACAGGATATATAGGACCCGGATTGTTGTTGGGGGCAATATGCTGACTCTGTAAACCGCTTAGAGAGGGCTGAAAGCCCTATGAAGCGGTATATAAGTCTAACTGCTATTGCTATTGCTATATTACAAAGGGTTTCTCCAGTTTTAGCCTTGTTTTGATGATAACTGAACAGAAAAATAAGGACTCTTGTCAAGAGTGTTTCTAAACAAAATACACAGTGACCTTTCCATTGTGACCCCAAAAGAAAATAAAAATTATCCTTCTGTTTGGTGTTATACTCAGAAAACCCTTCCGCTTCTATTTTGCTTTCTTGTCTCTCCTAGACATTCTATGAGACCGAAGAGAAACATCTTCCATCCCTATGTCCGGAAAAACCTGGCTCACCTTTACAGATCCAGCACAGATCCATTTGCAATCACAAGTAGGCATTAACTTACAACAACTCAATTAGGGACCATTTGAAGTCACAACAGCCCTTTAAAAAAAGCGACATGACAGTTTGTTACATTTGTGACTATTACAGCATCTCCATAGTCACGTGATCAAAATTCAGACCAGCGGTGGGTTGCACATTTTGTTACCACTGGTTCGTGCCCCCCCCCAACGTATGCACCCGCTTTGTACACATGCACATGCCCACTTCACACGCATGAGTGAAGCGGGTGTGCAGACACCTTCTGCATATGTGTCCAGGCTTTTGCGCATGCGCTTAGCTTGCATGCTTAGCTTCCGCACATGCGCTTGACCTCAAAAATATGCCTAAATAGGATGGCGTAGAGCTGGAGCCCACCCACAATTTCCGCTACTGGTTCAGGTGAACTGGTCCGAACTGGCTTAATACCACCTCTGATTCAGACGCTTGACAGCTGACTCACATTTATAACGGTGGCAATGTCCCTGGGGGGCCACGTGTTCCCCCTTTTGTGACCTCCTGACAAGCAAAGTCAACGGGGATGCCAGATTCACTGAACAACCTTGTTTCACTTAACAGCTGTGGCAATAATGGTCATAAAACGGGGCAAAACTCATTTAACAAACATCTCACTTGGCGATGGAAGTTTTGGACTCAATTGTGGTCAAACGTCGAGGATTATGTGTTACGTTATCTAATGTGAGCACGATTGTACCTCGGTACCAGTAGTGGGTTCTGGAACCCGTTGCAACTGGTAAGGTGCAACGGGGCTGGGCGTCCACCACATGAATGCGCACAGCACCCATGCACACGTGCGCATGCACTTAACACCCACAATGCTCCGCAATGCCTCTGCAATGCTCCAGCTGCTCAGCAGAGCATCACGCAGCCGCAGTATGTTCCATGCACGTGTGCAGAAGCCCTGAAAACCTCAAATCTGGTACGGAGCGCGGGTGGGCAGATGGACTCTTCGGAGCACTGTACCATACCGGTATCTGGTGCTCCCGGCAGGCACCAGCATGCCCGTATCGCGGCATACTGGTTATAATCCAACACTACTCGGTTCTCAGTGTTAATTGATTCTGAGAGGCACGATGAGTACCAAAAACTAGGAGTGACAAACAAACCAGGTGACTTACTATGCTTTGGCCAGGAACAAATTCCTGTCTGTCCTTTTTCCTATGTTAGCGGCCTTTCCAGTATGGCTGACTTCCTGTACATGCTCTGCAACTATCCTTCTTTTCCTTTTGCCATGATCTTCCCAGTAAAACTCATTGAATTTTCTTATCTTCCATCTAACCCACAGGATGAAATCCCCATAGAAGGTGCCACAGGTTCCACCCACCCACCCCCATGTTGCCTGTTGTCCTTGATAGATTATGGCTCAGAAGAATTATCTCAAGTTAGCTCCTGTGTTGCATTGTTAATTAGGTCTGTTTGGTGTGTATATTTACACTGGGCTTTTATAAAAAGAAAGCCAGTGACCATTTGACTTCGACTCAAAAAGAAATATGATTCTCTCCTCCCGAAAGCCAGAAATTAAATTATTGGGGGAAGAAATACCAGGGAATGAATGAGAATCCATCAAATAATTAAACTATCTACTAGTTTTTGTGGTATAACAAAGAAGGAATGGGGAGGGTTACATAATTTACAAAACAGCAAGACACCGTCATAAATCCTGCTGACAAAACAGAAGCGGCTATTCTTCAGAATCAACCTCTATTATGATGCAGAGACCACAAACAATTCAATCATGAAAGAAACCCAGCATCTCTCAAATGGAATTGCCCCCAATCCTCAGCCAATAAGGGACGTCTCTATCAACATACCCTCCTGTATCTAGCAGGAGAAGGATCAAATCAAATTGCAACTAAATACAATGAATCCCATAAGGTTAGGCCAAGCGAGCGAAACAATCGCACTTATCCAATGACCAAGGCCTAACCTGTTCCTCTCCCTTCAGTCTCTCAATCTTCCCATGGCAGTTGGCTTCCAGCCCACAGTTGAATTTCTACCTGCATAAATAGTAAATTTCTATGCATGCTCTATAAATATTAGATGGATGTCATTTTACCAGCAGAAAGCACTTTCTTCCCCACAGTGGACATTTAATGGTATATAATAATCTCATCTTTATATAGAAAATTAAGATGTTAACCAGCGCAGCTAAAAATGCCCCGTAAAACCTACAAACCATTAACACCAAAAGATGCACTAAATGAATTAATATTTTAGTAATTCATTAAATATTGAGAATACACATTTTAACAAGACCTGGATTTTCTGAATATTTAACCTCTTAGTAGCTTTAAATTTTTCAACAGATTCCGGGCTTTATAGAAAACAACTGTGAGCGCAGAAATATTGTATTTTTTGTACAATAGAAAGGTAAACTTAAATAATTTAATCTTACTCTTCATAATTAAGTCACGTAAAAAGTAGGTTAACAAACTAGATTAAAATGCAAGCAACTTTATGTCATTTATGTAATTCTTAGCACTACTTTCTTTGAGACTGATCAGATGAAACGGTATCTCAGCAACTGCAATTTATATATTCCATATATAGGTTTGGTTTTTTTTAAATTAGAAGAAGATATTTAAAGAGTTTTATCTTTCTTACTTCTGGTAAAGATATACAATCTTCCTCTTCTTTTGCTTTTGTTCATGAAAATCTCTTCCAAAACACAAGAATTCTGGGACAAGGGAGAGATTTTGAAGGCAGAATCTGAAGTACACAAATTTAGTTCAGTTTAAATTGCTACTTTTTAAAGAAGTTAAAATAATATGTACCTTAGAAGCTCAAAGCTTTTGCCTTAGAAAAAAATTTTTGTGGCATCTTAAGCAAAGAAACAATTCATTATCTTCAGTTTTCTAAATCTATCAAGTTTACTGGGACCCGATAAAGACTATTTGATATTTTATTTTATTTAATGCAGTTTCATTTGAATCGTTTTCCATATATTTTATTTTTATAAACTACTTAAAAGTCATATTAATTCAAAGGTAGGATTTTAAATACATTTGCAAACTTCCTCAAAATAAAAGTCCTGTTATTTTTCCTCAGGCCCATCAGGATTTTCTTCAGAATATAGGTTTGAAACTTGCTATCAGAAAACCGTGTGCCTATTAATACACATTAATGGTTAAATACAAATATTTATTCATATTTATAAGATTTATGTAACATTTTTGAGATTTCCTACAATGCCAACCGCTTCAGCCAGCATTCTGAACATGCAAAGCGTTTATCAACCCATTTGATTCTTAAACTGGAGAATAGAATTTATTTCTTCAGTACTACTCATAAAAAGCATACAACAAACAAGAGGTGTAGCCAACGAGAAGATTTTAAAGCATTACTTCTTATTAAATTAAGACATTGAGAACTCAAATAGAAGATAAAGATAAAACAGTAAAGGTAAAGGTTTCAGCTGACCAACTGTGTCTAGGAGGTGGTGACTCATCTCCACTTCTTAGTCAGTGTTGTCCGGAGATGGTCATGTGGCCAGCATGACAATATGCCAACATGCACAAAAAACTGTTACCTTCCCACCAAAGTGGTACCTATTTATCTACTTGCATTTGCATGCTTTTGAACTGCTAGTTTGGCAAGAGTTGGGGCAAGAACAGAAGCTCACCCATCACATAGTACTTGAGTCTCAAACTTCTGGTTGACAAATCCAACGTCTACCATAATAGACAAGACCTACAGTGGAGAAACTTCACAAAGCTTAAGGTGACTAGAGATAACAATCTGGCAAGTTGTTAGATGCTTATCAACAACACAGAGTATTAATCATCATCTTGACTTGATCAAACATAACCTGTAGACACCCCTGATGCCATCTCTACCTCCCCCTCCCTCTTTCTCTCCTTCTCTCCATCCCTCCCTCTCTATCTCTGTATTACAATACAGTGATTTAAACCGAGGGTGGAATCAATGAACTTGAAAACCATTCAGCACTAGTTTTTAATAATCACAATCGAGTTGAGTTTGGGATAAAACTAATCTCTTGCAGTCTGGTCCATGCTTTAATTCCAGAAGAGAGGTTTTAAAAAGCTGAAATAAACCAGAGACAAGATCTTGAGTTATCCTCAATCTTAAGGGGTTGAGGAATGGAAGCTTGAGAGACAAATAGTTGGAGTAGTCAAGGACTTGACAGAAATAAATAACAGTGGAGACACATGAGTAGCTTTAGTAGAAGAAAAGGTCATTTGATCTTGCAAAGAATACATACCTTAATGCATCGGTGACATTATTTCCACTGTGAACATCGGATCATCAAAATGAGATTATTTTGTATTATTACTTCATAGAAAGCCTAAATTTCACCCAGAATAGGCTTTGAAATTACTGATACCAATTGCAAAGGTCTTACTGCCTCTAAGGATTAGTGCAACAATTGCTCTTATGGGTTATACCAAACTTGATGTATTTTAATAGAGACCTTATCTGACATAATTCAAAGTCAATGACCCTTAGAGCTTATCATTTGGAGATAGCCACAATGCATTAAGGAAACCTTGTTTACCTAATAGAATTAAGTCCAGCTTACAAATGCAAACTTTCAACTTCCTATGAAAACTGCATGAGAAATAGCTTTAAAACCAGTTAGCTATTTCCTCAAATGACAAAAACGTATAAGCTTTTGGGTGTTTGATGCAACAAGGCAACTTGAAAAGGGAAAAGAAAAGGGGGGAAAAATCCAGTTTTGAGGTTCGGCTTCCAGAAAGGTGTCTTTTAATTAGCACAATGTTTCCTATTTCTGAAGATCATAATTGCCCTTGGAAAGAGCAAAGTGAAGTCAGATATAAGTAGGGAAATTGAAAGATGCTACAATTAACTAGAGTTGTTTAAATAAAAACCCCACCTAGAAAAAAATAGGAACCTTTCATGAATATTTAGCTAGACAGTGCAAAATACCCTTTCAGTAGCCCAACTTAATTATAATATCATATTATACTTGTACTGTTATTCATAAGGTAAAGGTTCCCCTCGCACATATGTGCTAGTCGTTCCCGACTCTAGGGGGGCGGTGCTCATCTCTGTTTCAAAGCCGAAGAGCCAGCGCTGTCCAAAGACGTTTCCGTGGTCATGTGGCCAGCATGACTAAACAACGTAGGTGCACGGAACACTGTTACCTTCCCACCAAAGGTGGTTCCTATTTTTCTACTCGCATTTGTACAGGGTTTCGAACTGCTAGGTTGGCAGAAGCTGGATCAAGTAATGGGAGCTCACTCCATTATGTAGCGCTAAGCATTCAAACCGCTGAACTGCCAACCTTTCTGATCGAAAAGCTCAGTGTCTTAGCCACTGAGCCACCACGTCCCTACTCAGTTATTCATATCTTGAGCCGAGGTGGTGCAGTGGTTAGGGTGCAGTACTGCAGGCCACTTCAGCTGACTGTTATCTGCAGTTCAGCGGTTCTAATCTCACCGGCTCAAGGTTGACTCAGCCTTCCATCCTTCCGAGGTGGGTAAAATGAGGACCCAGACTGTGGGGGCGATATGCTGACTCTGTAAACCGCTTAGAGAGGGCTGAAAGCCCTATGAAGCGGTATATAAGTATAACTGCTATTGCTATAACTGCTTTCTACAAAAAAGTGGAATTCCAAATATATATATCGATGCTATTCAAATGCAGAAAAACTGACACCAGTTTAGCCTGTTACCTCAGAAAGTTGCTGAGAAAATTGTCTGGAGACCACTCTTGAGAGTCAATCCCATTGCAAAATACTTCGATTTCTTGCTGATTGGTTTCTGGAAACCTAGGCTTTTAACCTCTTTATTACTTCTTGTCCCTAAATATAAAATTATATAGTCTGCTAACTGTACTGTTGAACAAATCATACTGAAGAGACAGCGAGAAGTTGGTTGTAGGGTTGACTTCTTTGCTGTTTGGACTTGACTGTGTTCAAATTGTCCCGTGACACATCATGTTCTGTTTTATTGCTTTAATTCAACCCTTGCATGGGCCACAAACTACATCCATAGGAACTACGACATTTCAGTACAGAAAGAGGCACAAATGATGACACATGCTCCCTGCAGTATATTCATCCACAGAGTGAATCTTGATTTCAGCAAGTCAAAGGAGAAAAAAAAAAACAAATTGGAAGGATGAAACGTGTCTTCTTTAGTTTCACAATGAAATATTTCTTCTACAGATTTGGGGGAATCCCCAAATTCTTGTTATTGCTTGTTTGGAGGTGCCAGCTTCAATGTTAATTGCTCTTGACACATTCCAACCATGGGCTTGCTTTTTTGAGAGATGGGGGGGGAGGGAGGGAGGGAGGGAGGGAGGGAGGGAGGGAGGGAGAGAGAGAATAAAATGAGTCTTCCATGTTTAAGCTAAACTGCCCAGGTAACCAGGAAATAATTACACAAACCCAGGGCTTCTGCCCAATTGCAAGAGGCAGTGATAAATTCTTAATCACAACTGAAATCATTGATAACGTTGTCAGTCCAACCCAAGATGGACAAAAGCTGAAATACATTAAACGCAGCCATCCATCATCCTGCAGATGGTGGAACAAAACCTCTAGAGTTCAGATGGGATAACTCCTGCCACTAACAATGGCTGAAATACTGTCTATTCATTCCTTGCTTTGGCTGACTTTGGAGTTTGCAGAAAAGGAAGGAGGACAACAAGCATTTGCAAAACTAACTAAGGTTTCAGGTTTGTGGCCCTCATCAGCAGTTTATCTTTCAAAACCCCGGCGCTAAACTGGGCTGCACAAAAACTAGCCCAAAGGGCGCATATTCCTCTTGTGAAATGTGGAATTGCTCATTCCAAAATTAGCAAGAGATGAATTGCTCAGCAACCGGCACCAAATGACGATCCTTAGAAGACACCATGAGATAAAAATATAAACAGACAATGGGAAAAGGAAGGAACAAAAATCCATCTTTGTAAGGAGGATCAAATTCCTAACAACATCCTTAACAATAATATCACAGGGGAGAGAAAAAGAGAAACGGCACAAAGAGAGCATTGTGTTATTTATAAAACGGTGTTGTTTCAGAAAGTAGGGTGGGTTTCCACCCCCACTTCTTTACTCTAGGACCTAGAGATGAGTCACGAAAACAGCCGAAGGAAAAACACCACGTCCCAGCACCATATTAGTGAAATAGAAAAGGGAAAGCCACTGTCTTCAACATTTCAGCCTTGTCATTTCCAATTTTCTGCTCTTTGGACATGCTTGTATTCAAATTCTGGAACATCTATTCAGCATATCAATCCTAATTAGACAATCTGGGTCTGGGAAGGATGAGAGCTAGGTCATTTGCATAATTCAATCATAAATACTCAGCGATACATATTTCCAAATGCATTTGTACAATTATCTTTTTATCCTTGGGGCAATGGTATTAATATGATTAGGCAGTATTTCTGAAAAAAACAGACAAGGATGCACTCTTTTTAACTGCAGCTCGGGGCGATATGAAAAATTAATTAATTTCTGAAGAAAATCAATTTCGGAACGTGACCACATTAGACACTGGTAACCAAGCCACAGAAAGCGTTCTCTCTCTCTCGATCAGGGTATTTCATCGGCTCTTTTCTAAATGCTGACTGACACATGAAGATTTCAATAATAATAATAATCATAATAACAACAACAACAATCTCTGATGATGCCAAATGCAGACTTTGCAAAGAAGCTGATGAAACTGTTGATCACATACTCAGCTGCTGTAAAAAAATCGCGCAGACTGATTATAAATTACGGCACAATTCAGTAGCACAAATAATCCATTGGAATTTGTGTAAAAATTATAATATTAAAACAGCAACAAACTGGTGGGAACATCAGCCTGAAAAAGTCACCGAAAATCAGATGGTCAAGATCTTGTGGGATTTCCGTATACAAACCGACAAAATACTGGCGCATAATACACCAGACATCACACTGGTTGAGAAAAATAAGGTCACAATCATAGACATCGCAATACCAGGTGATAGCAGGGTCGCCGAGAAGGAACATGAAAAAATCGCGAAATACCAGGACTTAAAAATTGAAATTCAATGATTATGGCACAAACCAGCAGTGGTAATTCCAGTGGTAATCGGCACACTGGGTGCTATTCCAAAAGCACTGGAATTACATTTAAAACAGTTAAAAATTGCCAAAATCACCCTCAGTCAAATGCAAAAAGCCGCACTGCTTGGATCTGCACGCATATTACGAAAATACGTTACGATGTCCTAGGCCCCTGGGTGGGGCCCGACTAGTAACCAATGCCAAATCCGGCGAAACAACTGGCGCTGTGATACAATTGTATAATAATAATAATAATAATAACAACAACAACAACAATAATGGGAGCCAAAGTCCCCTACTTGAATATTCACGTGAAGGAATAAACGGCTGTGTTTTTATTTTTGCAGGGTGGAGGAAAGAAAAGGGAGGGAAGAATATGATGACTTCCATGGAACAGCTTTTGCCCTCAACATGTTCAGCTCATATTTCAGGATCTTTTATTAATGAGTGCTACCAGAAGAGACTCCGCAAGCACAAGCGTTCAGCCTTAAATATTTTAATTAAGAGAGGACAACTTGTTTGTTTTGCTATTAAAATCAATAGATCTCTTTGGAAGATTCGCAAACATTGCCAAGTAATGCCATTTTTATGCAACCCACAATTAAATACCCAGCTGCCTAATCTTAGGATGGGGAGGGAGAGAAGGGGTTACTAGAAAGGTGCAGCTTGTATGTTAATTGATACTAAAAGAAAATACATGTTTAGAGTTTGAGCATATAGAGAGGTTCTTTATTTCTCCTCAATCCACAGGCAAGCCAGAAGGATAGCCTGCGAACGTTCCCGCAATAATTTGCATGAAGGTGGCTGAACATTTTTTTTTATTATTATTCTAACAAGCTGATTTTTCATGCGTTTTGTCTTTCATCCTAATCTAGCATCTGTCATTCCTTTTTTTTTTTTTTTTGAAGTTATTATCAGCCCAATTCCCTCTTGGACATGGTTGCTGGGTGACCAGTATCTTAGCACCCACTTTGACAGGAACAGATGTGAATCTGATCAAGAGATTTCCCAGGAGCATCTGAAATCACAAACAACTTTTGTCAAAATAAAACCACAGGCTCGCTGTCACAGCCCTTTTTCAAAACTATCCTCTCCTCCTCCTCCTTCTTCTTCCCATCAACTCTACCCAAGTGTCGCAAAGTTCCTTTTTTAAGGTAAACCAAACGAAAGCTTCCACAATTCTTCCACGAGTATCCCACCGTTGTGTTTTGTTGTCGTGGCTGTTCTTTGTTTTGTGTTTCATTTGCTCTCACCAGTTAACCATACTTGTGCATCTTGCTAGTGAAACTTTCTACTACAGAGAGCGTTGAGCTAAATGAAATGGTTGAGCCGAGGTGGCGCAGTGGTTAGAGTGCAGCATTGCAGGCTACTTCAGCTGACTGCAGTTCTGCAGTTCGGCTGTTCAAATCTCACCGGCTCAGGGTTGACTCAGCCTTCCATTCTTCCGAGGTGGGTAAAATGAGGACCTGGATTGTTGTTGGGGGCAATATGCTGACTCTGTAAACCGCTTAGAGAGGGCTGAAAGCCCTATGAAGCAGTATATAAGTCTAACTGCTATTGCTATTAAAAAACTGACTATGATCTCTCTCTCTCTCTCTCTCTCTCACACACACACACACACACACACACACACACACACACACACGGATTCCTAGTTTTAGTCCAGCTTTCTTCATATATGTCAGAATTCTTCTGGGTTACCACACATGGGAATGACGTGCAACAGAGAGGGAAGGCTGACTGGCCAAGCTACAGCAGAATTCCTCACCACGTGAGGTGTCTTGGCTTTGAAGGAAATTTCAACACTTCTCCAGATTGGGTGGCCCATGAAAAACTACAATAATTGTGGAAAGTCATCTATCTTTTCCTGAAGATGGATGCCTTTTGGAATTCAAAATTGGAAAAGCATACTTCTTTTTGAGGGAAAAGAAAATCCAACTTCAGGTGATTTCCCTCCCCATCCACCCACCCAAATATGAACATGAACCTGGTATCTTCACCGTCATATCATATCATACTAACCAAGTCCACTCAGAAAGTTATATTTGGTTAATATCCCACTGTGCTCTGGAACTGATTAACAGGAGTTAGTTGGAATCTTCTATGTGTTGCTCACCTCAGAAAGAAAGATTGATCTATGGCTGGCCTTAATGCAACCTTAACAACCCAAACCAAACTTTTGGTTAACAAGTTGGAAAACGTACTCACTCTGCTCTTCAGATTTAATTTATTTCAATTCATTTCATGCAGATGAGAGTTGATTTGCATTTTTTTAAAATCACTTAGGGAAAGAAAAGGAAAATCACTTTGCTCCAAACCATCATGTTTTTTCCAAAATCAAGATGATTTTAGCATGATTTAGCTCAAGAGAAAATAAAAGAGAAGAACGTACGGATATGCGGAGGCTGAATTAATTTATTCATGTTATGTAGACCACATAGAAGTAATTTATTTTTCAGTTCCTCGCTAACCATTAACTCCAGGGTTACTGAATGAGCCTAAATGGCAGAAGACTCCTGACAAATAAAAAGCAAGGGAGGGTTTCAAGAAATAAACCCGGGACATTCACAACACTGGAAAAAGTTATAAAACTTTCATTTATTTATTTGGAAAATTTATATTGCTGCCTACTGGCTCACAGAGACTCAAGATGGCTTACAGGAAATAAAAAGATTATATAAAAAAAATAAGTAAAAAAAATAAAAATAGTAAAATGATAGTAAAATGATAGTAAAATGATAGTAAAACGATAGTAAAATGATAGTAAAAAGATAGTAAAATGATAGTAAAATGATAGTAAAATAACCTCTCAGCACTCACACTCATATCAATCATTTTAATGGGATCCATCTTACTCTGGGTTCCCCAGGCATACTGGCAGAACCATATCTTCAGGGCCTTCCAAAAGAGTGTTAGAGTGGCCAGTCTAATTTCCAGAGGGATGATATTCCAGAGGGAGGGAGCTTTCTTCTGGGTTGAACCAGATGTATCTCTTCAAGGGACTGAACCAGAAACATTCCTTGCCTCCCCGCTTTAGTGGTTTGGGTGGATGTGACCAACGAGATAAGTTTTATAGGATTCAGATAAGTTCCTCAGATAAGTCTTGTAGGATCCCTTCTAAGTCTTTATTTGTATCAGTTATGTACTGCATCCCATTTTTATTAAAAGAAATCTCAAACTGGAGATCAACTTCAGATGAAATGAATCTTCATATTATGTATCAAAGAACCCCAGTGGTCAGTTTATATGAAAAGGTGATGTTTTGATCCATAAACTTGGAGTCAGTTCTTTCCTTATTACTAATGTGAACATAACTCAGCAAATAAATGCTGTTCACTGTTGTTGGTTTACATGCCTCCAGGAGTATATAAATTGGAAAAAAAAATATTTTCTATGTTCATAATTCTAGAAGGGTTAGGTTTGATGACTGATTTCCCAAGACACGCTAAGCCAGGTTAAATAGCATTGAGATGTTTATGGATACTTGGGTATCTCAAAATCTAGGACAGGCAACAGTTGATAAACTGATCACTCCTTAGACAATATGACAAGGGTTAGGGCCTTGAGCCAAAGACTCAGTTAACCTAACCCTGTTGACATGCTGAATGCAGAAAGACCAGAGATACCTCAAGAGGTCCTTCTGGATGTTTAAACAGCAACATTTTACAAAGTATTGCTCCATTAAAAGTTCTCTCAAATAGCTAATGCAGAGCTCCACTCCTTTCTTTGACTGGCTTCTTATCTGACTTGTGGCCAATTAAGCAGGACAGTTGATAGTTGGACTGCAGATGGTGAAATTTCAATGAGAAAATGTGCAAACATGAGTTTGAGGACTCTACACATGGCAATAAGCTGTTTCAAGCTCAAGTAGCTGTCCAGAAATGTTAGAGCTTTCTAACATGTATCCCAAAGAACAGTGGTCTCCAACCTTGGCAACTTTAAGACCTGTGGACTTCAACTTTCAGAGTTCCTCAGCCAGCTTTGCTGGCTGAGGAACTCTGGGAGTTGAAGTCCACAAGTCTTAAAGTTGCCAAGGTTGGAGACCACTGCCATAGAAAGTGTCTTTCTAATGAGCCCTAGAGGAGATCAACCCTGACTGCTCTTTAGAAGGCCAGATCCTGAAGATGAAACTCAAATACTTTGGCCACCTAATGAGAAGGAAGCACTCACTGGAGAAGAGCCTAATGCTGGGAACGATTGAGGGCAAAAGAAGAAGGGGACTAAAGAAAATGAGGTGGCAGGTTGGAGTCACTGAAGCAGTAGGCGTGAGCTTAAATGGACTCTGGGGGATGGTAGAGAACAGGAAGGCCAGGAGCAATGTTGTCCATGGGGTCATGATGGGTTGGACACGGCTTCGCAACTAACAACAAGGAGTCACTCATTGGAAAGGCATTTTAGGTGTAAAGAAGTCTGGTTCCATGCTAATACAATTCAAGCCCAAATGAAGAAACCTTTGTCCCAACTCAACTGGATTTATGATATCAATTCCAGATTGTCAGATTCTGAACAAGTTCACACTTCTTTATCTGAGCATCAGCCAGAGTATAGTGATTAATCTGTCTCTGGGAACTCAACCAGAACTGAAGACCAAATAAGCAGAAGAGTACAAGGTCAGCTACGTATCATGCTTTGAGATACAAGAACCTCAAAAATGTAACAACCCATCCCCAGATTTCAAACTGTAAATTGTTGTAAACAGGTGGATCCAGATGTACCACTGGACTGCGAGGACATTCCACCTGATTCAGAAGGCTCACAGTTTTCTACAGAGGGATCCTTAAGTACTTGCAATCACACCTAAAGCCCCACGTGGCTTAATAATGGGATAATATAAGATGACAACAGTTCCTATATATAACTCTTCGTTACCAAAATTCTAGCAAGATACCTTCTGATGAAAATTGTCTCTGCTCTAGTCAGGTGTGAACCCCCAGACCCACATGAGTAGACTTTAAGCTAGCTACATCACAGCTATATTCTTACAAACAACATCTCAGTGATGCCATCTCCCCTTATTCAATTCAGGTCCAGATGATACAAACCTCTTAAACTTTCTACACCAGCTAAAAACATGCTCATTTTTGTTTTGGACTTTTAGTTAAATGGACGCTGTTGTACTTTTCCAACCAGTCTACTTCGTTTCTATATCTTAAGAGTTTTTTTTAAAAGTTAAGCCAAAACTTTAACTCTCTTTTCAATGGTATCCTATCAGTTTTAAGTTACTTTTCACTTTAGGGTTTCTCACGCGTTTCACACACTTTGGGGAATGTTTGCTTGATATTTAGTGAATAAAAATAAGTAAATTGTATCTCATCCTAATCGGTCCATCTGGAACCTTTCTTTGAAATATAACTGCCCCATCAGTTAAAAGAACAATAGACAAAACACAGTCAACTGATACTGTCCAATTAAATCGGTGGAATTGTTTTCCTGATTGTTCCCCTATCAAATTTTAATCAACCTGGAACATGTTTCTCCAAAGGGGAAAGAAAAGCATGAACATTATATTTTTCTGTCTGCCGAACTGCATGGAACGCACTACTACATTCCAGCTCTGCCGCGTTTACTTCTGAACAGGTTATTAACTGCTCCTAAATCGTCCCTATCAAGCGAAGCAATTTGTGATTATGGGGGCTGATCAAATTTTCAACAGATACACTTTCCTATTCACTGGATTGAAAAGTGAGATTAAAGACACCGAAGTCCTTTATCTACAAAGCATAAAGCAGCGACAGTAAAAAGACTAAATGTTCAGAAACAGACTTTATGCTTCCCCCCCGAAAGAAAAATAATATTCTTTCTCTGAACGCAGAATGCAACAGACTTGGACATGAGGGATTGATTAAGTCCAGCTCGGAAGAATGCAAACATTAAGGATTAAGTTGTTATCATTTCCTTAAACAAAAAAAGCAACCAACATTTATATAATTCTATGGTTTTATAAACTCAATTTACGTTTCTGTCCCTTAGGGTTCAGGAACCGCTTGAATGCTCCAGAAGAGTGCTAAGTTTAATTCTGCCTGCTTTTCCCCCCTGAAAAAGTAAAACTAGCACACGGCAGCCCCCATTCACAACAATGTTAATGCCACTATAATTGAAGGGCAGATAAATATACAGATCCTTTCAATGTTCTGCTGGAAGTGGAGGGAGAAAGAGGAGTGCAGAATTCCAGATGGGTTGAGGAGTCTATAGTGTTATCAATGTCAGAGAGCAGAATTTTTTCACCCAGTGCTAATCGTAGCATCAGAGGCAAAGAAGGAAAAGACACATTTATGAATTTCTCCATGGAACCATCTCTCATCTTAAGAAGGAGCAATGCGATGGGAAGAGAAGGATCTGCCCTTCACTAATTATATTCTCTCTCTCTCTCCCTCCTCCCCCCCCCCCTGCCCTCTCTCTCTCTCTTATAGGATATTGAATGGAAAAAAGAAAACCTGGACGAATTCAAAAGAACAAGTCACTGGCCAGATCCAGCAATGCATGGGTTTAAAAATACGTTGAACTTTCTTCCATCATTATCTCTGTCACTCCTCTGTATTTCATCAGGAGAAAGTGTCCTAATTAGGGGCAGTCTTTAAAATGCTCTTGGCTTTTGTTTTTACTTCCCATTCATTCAGTTTGGATGCTATAGAAGGTCGGGATGCAGTAAAGGGTTTTTAACACCAGCTTTTAGAAATACTAAAATATACAATAAATGCAATGCAAAATTGCTGGGAGCTGGGTATACATCCATTCAACCTCAGTTTAATGACTATATTTCAATGCACCATCAAATAGTTCAAGCACGGAGTAACTGGCAGAAGTAGTGCAAGATTAGAAGATAGAACACTAACTGGGCAGGAGGAAGACATGCAAAAACTGAATCCTGTCGATTACAGTTGCATCTCTTAAGGTAGGAACAGGCTAGTCAATTTCAGGACTAGAGAAGTGGACCATTTGCCCAAGCATTTTTTTAAAAACGAAAGAGAAAAATGAAGCTTTCCATCTGAAGAAGATGGAAAGGGGAAGCCCCAGAAGAAACCAGCAGAACCTACTAGAGTCACATTTGCACACACGCAACACAACTGCCCATGCTTATCTCAACCAGTGGCTTAGCGCAGGGGTCAGCAACCTGCGGCTCTGGAGCCGCATGTGGCTCTTTCATCTGCCTGCTGTGGCTCCCTTTTGTCAGTCAGCTCCACAATTGATAAGGCTTTTGATTAGGGCAGATAGAGGAAAAAGGACACCGTGCTAGGAAGGGACTCCATGGTGGGGGAACCAGACTTCTGGTCGGCTCCAGAATTGAATGGGGGGCTTCCAATTAGGACATTTGTGGCTCTTTTGAGTGTTTAAGGTTGCTGACCCTTGCCTTAGGGCAACATAAAAGGGAAGGCACCATTTCTAGACCAGAACATCTAATTCTATCCTTGGGCTCCATCAGCTGTGGTGGACCAGCTGCTACAGTCGGTGACATCCGGAAATGGTCTTTGAATTTATTATTACCTTAAGGGTCTTTGAATCCTTCTAGTCTTAAGCCGCATACCAAAGATCCCTCCATGTGTGTCATCATTTCAAAAAGGAATATATTTCCTGATTAAACCGTATCCCGTCAGTATTTATTCAAACATCTCTCTTAAGAACTTCGCAAGGAGTTAACAAGAGAGAGACATGAATGCAGCTTTCCCTTATGGCCAATGATAACGCTAAATAATGTGTTTAGGTATGCATGAATGAAGGAATGCTAAAGTTGGGGGAATGTTTCGACGTTCATGCTTATTGCTATCGCCCACAATATTCAGGTACTGTGTATTGTGTATTGAGTATTGTGTTTTGAGACAGGCACTGATGATTTGGGGGCTCCAGGCTAGAGAAGGAAAACTCTTGAACCTCAACTGATGGTGGCCTGTTTAATTATAGTGCTTTTTACAACCATACCTGATTTTGAGTAGTTCGGAGAATCGGTAAATACCACCTCTGACTGGTCCTGCTCCCATTTATTCTCTGCCTCCTAAGTCCCAGCTGATTGGGAGGGAATGGGGATTTTACAGTATCCTTCCCCTGGAGTGGGGAGGGAATGTGGATTTTGCATAACCTTCCCCTGGAGTGGGGAGGGAATGGGAGATTTTACAGTATCCTTCCCCTGGAGTGGGGAGGGAATTGAGATTTTACAGTATCCTTCCCCTGGAGTTGGGAAGGAATGGAGATTTTATAGTATCCTTCCCCTGCCATGCCCACCAAGCCACACCTATCAAGCCATGCCACGCCCACCAAGCCACGCCCACAGAACCAGTAGTAAAATATTTTGAATCCCACCATTGAACCATACCCTATGAATATGGAGTCAGAGGAGATGATATAGGAGAAATAACTGTCAACTGTCATATATACCCCCCAAATTTGCCTTCAGAAATTGTGGGTGCTCCATCGCTGGAGGTTTTTAAGAGGAGACTAGAGAGTCACTTATCTGAAATGGTATATAGGTTCTCCTGCTTGAGCATGGGGCTCAACTTTACTCAACTGACCACATGGCATCTGAGAACTCATCCATACCTCATCCATCCATTTGAATCCATACCTGGATTCAAAACACAGCCTAGAGAGTAGCCCCTGCATGGCCCCATGGGAGTCTGACAACCAATCAGAATACATTTCTTACACAGGAACAGGAAACAGAGAGGTGGGACTAAACAGGGTATAAAAAGCCTAGCAAGCCCCTCCCTCAGCCCTTCTCTTCTTCTCCACCAACATTGAAGCATGTGATCACCTTTTCTGTTCAGGGCTCAAGCCATGTGGCCCTGTCCAACAATAAACCATCTTTCCAAGCAGCCTCCATGTCTCCGGTGTCTTCTTCCCCACTTGGAGCTGAACCCAGAAGGACATTTCTTTCCTCAATTGTTTCATCAGTATGATGACCAAAATTGGTTGCAGTATTCCAGGTGTGGCCTTACTAAGGATGTATAAAGCAGATCTAATACTTCATGTGGTTTTGATTCTATGCTTCTGTTTATACAACACAGGACTGTATTAGCTTTTTCGGCTACTGCCACATATTATGGCTACCTGCGTCTGGTGCAATATGAATTGGGACAATAGACAGCAGCACAGCCATACCCAGTACTTTCATGGATGACCCACCGCAGAATGAGAGTCAGTGGGTCATCGTAGTTAGACCTCAATGTACGACTTCAACCCCTTGGTCTATGGACTGACACCGAGCCACGGCATTCCAGAAAACAGGCTTCGCAAACAAGCAAAGCCCCATCCAGGGGATGCGGGCAGCAAGTGAAACCATGCCTCCTCTGCTTCCACGGAAAAGCCTCTCTCCATGGAACCAGTCTCTGGTGCCCAAAAGGTTGGGGGGGGGGGGGACACACTGCCCTAGCTTGTCCATCTGATCCATCTTTGATCTCCTGAAGTTGGGAAATCAAAAGACACCAGACAAATGATTTCTCCTGATCGTCATTTCCTCCCTCTTCCATCTCTCTTTTTGTGTGTGCATCCAAATGTTACAACCAAAGTCTAAAACAATAGAATAACAAGAGCTGGAAGGGACCTTGGAGGTCTTCTAGTCCAACCTTCTGCTTAGGCAGGAAACCCTACACCACTTCAGACAAATGGTTGTCCAACATCTTCTTAAAAACTTACAGTGTTGGAGCATTCACAACTTCTGGAGGCAAGTCGTTCCATTGATTAATTGTTCTAATTGTCAGGGAAGTTCTTCTTAGTTCTATGTTGCTTCTCTCCTTGATTAGTTTCCCTCCGTTGCTTCTTGTCCTACCCTCAGGTGCTTTGGAGAATAGCTTGACTCCCTCTTCTTTGTGGCAGCCCCTGAGATATTGGAAGACTGCTATCATGTCTCCCCTAATCCTTCTTTTCATTAAGCTAGACATACCCAGTTCCTGCAACCGTTCTTCATATGTTTTAGCCTCCTGTCTCCTAATCATCTGTGTTGCTGTTCTCTGCATTCTTTCTAGAGTCTCCACATCTTTTCTACATCGTAAAAAACTCCAACTCCAGCAAGCTACAACAACCACAGAGACGATACAGCAAAAAAAAAAAAAATTCTTCCAATTATTAGAATATTTTAAGCAACGAGAATGTCGAACAGATCTACCCTAAAGGCAAAAAACAGTAAAACTGACACCTATTAAGACTCTCTCTTGAGAAATGGCAGGTAAGTTTCAGAATCCTAAAATGCCAGTTTGATTAAACCGAGTTAGCATTTTAAAACAGAGAAAAGAAATGAGTTCGCTGATAGAGAATAATACTATTCTGAGCACAGCTCAACTTTCCATCGGTAGAAGCATTGAGAAATAAAAAAATAATAAGGAAAGGTAAAAACCTATATAAGCTGGTATCAGTTACAAACTGTTGACAGAAATTGTTATACCCTTTTCTAGAGAAAAAAATAACTCTAAAGAGACCCGGATGTTGATTAAATGAAGAATAATTCAAGGATAATCCAGAAATCAAGCACAAGAAAAAGGTTAAAAATATGTATTAAAGCAATATAGTCTTTCAAGGCAGTCCACAGGTTTTCAAAAGAAGGGCACATACTTCTAATTATTGTAAGTTACTGCAATTTATTTCTAAACAGAATGTTTAATATTGCAAGTGTGCATCCTTAAATGAGATCTCTTGGGATCAATTCAATAGATTCCAGTTTTATCGCACTTAAGGCAGAATCTGTGATTTCAGAGCCCAGCATCCCCAACTAGATCCCACATCTGGAACTGTGTAGGAGTAAGTAGTTCGAAGGACAGATACAAAACAAGGCCAGCAAGGCAGAACAAGAAAGTAAGACGCAGAACACAAATAAGTGAGTTTGTGTCAGAGCTTTCCCAAGCTTTCCCAAGCTGCATCATAAATGTTTAACATGCTTTTCAAATTCTTTTTAAAAAATCACTTCCTAAAATGCTACAGTGAAGCACTGTAATATTGTATGCCTTATTTTTTTCGCACAAAACTGACTTTTTAAAATCCTGTCTGAACTAGGAATCATTAACAAGTCATCAAGCCTCATTTAAAAAAAGAAAAGAAATAGGTTCGTGAGTGAAGAATACTATCAACAGATTCATAACTCATGCAAATAACAGTCTTCAGATTCCAGGCTCAATATAACTGGAATGAATCAAGCTGACAAGCAGAAGAATTAATATTAAAAGATTAACCTTATTTAAGATCTAAGAAACACGGGCTGCAGCCAGAGTTCCACCGAGTGGGTTTCAATAAAACACGAACGACGATACCAATAAAATTAAAATCAACCTTTTCAAACGTGCTTACTTAAAATGATTACTTTAGGTGCTGCACCCAGCCTGGCTGTATAACCAAAATTATGGCATATGTTGATCTTCTAACTTCTATCCCTATTCCTCTTAAATGTGTCTGATAGGGGAAAAAATCATTTCTTTCCAATCATCCTTCCCTCCTTTTTTTTTGTTGGCCACATACCGACTTTAAAAGTCAACGCTTGTCAAGAAATGTCCCCTTAAGCAACTTAAAACCCATCAGGGTTGGTTTTTTTTAGCTGATCTCAAGCCATCCAACATTGCTGTACTATGAATTATATTGTAGGAGGGGAAAACTGGTGTCCACATGCAGATTTGCATAGAAATCTGTTTTAAAAACCCTGAACGGAATGTGAAAAAAGATGGGGAAAATATTGATTTTAAAATCACTTGACCGGCCAAAATAATCCAATATCAATATTCTGTGCCTCCCACCAGCCATTGAATATGTGATGTTAACCTGACAATAATCCTGTGTTATCACCCACTGTTCGTTCCCATTGCATTTCCAGATATTCTTATCCTCAAGCAAGAAGAGGCAAAAAGCATTTTGCACAGGCATTTATTAAACATTGTGTGTGTGTGTGTGTGTGTGTGTGTGTGTGTGTGTGTGTGTGTGTGTGTATTTACTGGCAGCTAATTAATTCCACTGCCAGGTTAACCTCATAAATCAACGGAATAATTTGAAATAAAAGAACAAGCATCTCTGATGCAATTTCTCCATTTCCATCAGTGATTACAAAATATACAGGACACTCAAAATTCCACACAATGAATATGTAGATTTCGGAGAACTATTTAATCATCTTTATACAGGCTCATAGTATAAGGCTAAACTGAATTTTTTGGACAAATATTTAAACGTGTACATCATCCAAGATAAACTTAAAATACAGAAATCCTGCAACAGTTCCTCAAAGGTTAACCAACTACACTCCACATCTTAACACTATACTTAAATTTTCAGCATCATATCAATTGGTTTTCACCAGTTTAATAGTCAAACATATTATATGATTACATACACAAATATACAAAGAGATAAATATTGTTGATTTACTCATTCGATTTGTAAAGAGTTGATTCTATTCGACTACCATTGTATTGTAAGGTAAACTTCCTGAATTCTATTGGCTTAAGACTGCAGTTATGTTGCTAAATTGTTTGAAAACATTTAGTTTTACATTTGGTTTTGTTTCATCTTTTTTTTCCTGGCAAAAAACAATGTGATTCATCCAGAATAAACACAAACACAAACCTCTCTTTGTATAAAAAGTGAGAATAATAACCGACTACAAATTGCACACTGGCAAGAAACGTTTTTGCTTCTTGGCTGTCCTAAATATGTTTGTTTTAGCTGCTTTTCACAAATTATCTGCATGTTTAAAATTGTATGAGCAGAGCCAGTGGGGTGTAAGATTTACTAGAGGTCAGTATCAGTGTGAATTTTTTGAGTTCTTTAGGACTCAAAAATATGGCAAAGGATAAAAATATGGCAGAGAGTTCATTTTCTAAACCAAAATATGAGTCTATATTTGTCACACGAAAAGCCCAATGAAACAAAACTGTATGATGAGGATACACTTTTAAGTGTAAATGAAAGTTGTCTTCCTAACCCTTTAACTCAATCACCTTGTTTTAGAGTGGAAAGTTAGATTGCAGTTATTTAATTAATTTTGCAACAGTTTAATTTGTATTTCACATTCAAATGCACTGGGTGAAAATGGAGGGGGGGAAGCAAATAACTCCTAATATAAATATTAGAATGTTTATTAGTACAAATATAATAAATGCTGTATAAATATTATCGTGGCAAAAGGACTCACAGCTCTATTTAGAAAGCATATTTTTGTAGGCACTTTTGTCCTTTTTACCTGTCTGCCATCAATAAATCTAAGAACATACTCAGCTGTTGAGTGAAATCTCACTTGCTCCAGAATAAAATATCTGCTTCATAAATCACGTAAAGTAAGCCTGTTGTTTGAACAGCGTTTTGATGTTTAAATAAAAAACTGGGGCTGTACTGAGGTATGAGATACACCAATAAATATTATCTGTCCAGCATATCTCCAAGTTGTGGTTTCAAAGAACACAACGACCTAAGTGTGCAATCTCTTAGCATATTGTCCTCCAAAATCCATAAGTTCCCTTCTTCACCTCAAAAATAAAAAAATAAATTACGAGCATCTCTCCTAAATCTTCAATTCCATTTGGCCTCTTTTTCAACACTTTGCTGGAAGGGAAGCAATAGGACTAAAGGACTCAAGCTTTGTTGGCTTAGGAAAGGATGCTTCTTGGCCCAGGGAGATTTCGAGAAAAGAGACTGGGTCATAGCAACATTCACAAAAGTTGTGTTAAGGAGTTCTCAAACCAACAAATCCAGCTCTTTATTTCACTGGGGTTTTGGTGATCATCCCAAAAAGAAGCTGGTCATTTCAACTCATTAATTAAATTGAGAGTCTTGGGGTGGGCACTATAGGTTAAATGGAGATTCTCAGCCACATCCAGGTCATAATTGTCTCAAAGGTGCTTATCTTTTTCCTTCAAAAGGCAACTGGATTGTTTTTCATGAGAAAGAAGAAAACTTTATACATTTAGGTTCCTACCCCTTTAAGTTGACTTCCCAAAGAAGCAGCTTTTCAAATCAAGCTATTTCACATTCCCAGGTAGTCAAAATTTGTGCACAAATGGCCTAAATTTAAAGCTTTTAGCATCACGATTCTGAAGACTAATCTTTCAGGTCCATTTCTGCTGATTATTAGACAGGTCCAATTCAGATCCATTTCTGCTGATTATTAGACAGAGATTTCATCTCTATTTTGTGTTTCTCCTTCCGTTCATTCTGTCAGTTCTTTCACACTAGCATGCCTCTTCTACATTAACACTATTTTCATTCCTAAATTTTATTCCACATATTATTCAGGGGTGGGGAGTATATTCTGTCTATCTACTGATACTTACTTTTCCCAGTTCACTAGTGGTCTCCAAAATTCTTCCTTCCTTCCTTCCTTCCTTCCTTCCTTCCTTCCTTCCTTCCTTCCTTCCTTCCTTCCTTCCTTCCTTTTTCTACATCTTTGAGCCCCAATCTACTTCATAGTTTCACATATGTGAAGCCCACCTTTCAAAGCTTCTAAGTAAAATAAAAATAAATGTGTAAAATGTGTAAAATAAAATCAGTAAAACAAACCAGAATGGGAAATTCTATTCCATTTTGCAGAAGAATCTGCCTTTCAGACAGAGCTCCCTCTACTTAAATGCATGTGAAGGCTTTCCTATTAAAACACGCTTGCCTCCTTGTTCAAACAGAAGCAAATTACACAATGATGGCAGATGAGAATAAACATGCTATGTGGGTAAGGAGAACAAGGGAGTCTCTGGGTTATAAACCGCACGACGGAATTTTCCTTGAAAGGGTAACACTTTTTATAAGTATTTGATAGCAACGGAGGCCTAATGAATCAAAACAGGAAGGTAAATTAAGATATCATTCATGACAAATTATTACGTTTCTTGAAACGACATCGGATTGAACTGGGGACTACGATGCACTAAATAGCTAATCTCACTGTACTAGGTCACAGTTACAACAATTTCCTTCCCTCCTCGAAAAATGTTGTTCAGTTGTCAACTTGCTGAAAGGTATAAATAACCAGAGTGCATTTATTACTGTGGAATTGCACTTTAATTCAGCCACAAATATCCATTGGTCACAACTTATCTTTTTAAATGAAACAACCAAAATGGAAACAGGTTTCTCAACCAAATGTGGGGGGGGGGGTGTCAGAGAGAATTGGGGGGGGGCATCTATGAATATATACATATCCCTGAAAATTGCAGGCAGTGATGGAAAAGGGGGAAATGATTTGCAAAAAAAAAAACATTGCTGGCAAGATGGGGTCCTTTCGAGTGATAAAGTTTTCTACTTCAAAAACTGTTGAGAAATGCTTTCGATCAACCGAATTGCCTTACCTACAGTGTCAGATTCAAGCATCAAAATATATCAATAATCTGTGCTGGGCTATCCTTTGACAGATCAGGGGGTTCCTGCATTTCTAGGCACACCGTGGGGGTGATCTGCTTCCAATCAAACCCACACCTTTTTTTATGCCCAGGTTACATTTCTATCAAACTCCAAAGATCTGTCCAATTTTTTTCAGTGGGTCCCAATCAATCATGAACCTCAATTGAATGTCTTAACACACTCTAATAATATCATGGCAGACTGTACATGGGAGAGAAATCAGATTATAATCTTTACTGTTTCCCCACGTTATTATTTTGCCTTATTTAGAATATTCTTGGACTGTCAATCGGCAGAAACTGTTGTCTGAGTATCTGCTGTTTGTCCCTCTCCTTCCAAAAAGGTTCTCTTTCAGCTGAGCACCGTCTGACCAATCCTTCCCAAAAAAGACAAGAGTAAAATCCCCCCCCCCCCCCCGCTTTAAAGGAATCAATAAAGAAAAATGCATAATGGGCAGTTGTATTCTACACCCTCAAATCGGGGCAAAACTTCAGCAACAGTTTGGTGAAACCTCATCCAAAGTTTCTCACATGGTTTGTTAGTTAAAGAAAGAAAGAAAGAAAGAAAGAAAGAAAGAAAGAAAGAAAGAAAGAAAGAAAGAAAGAAAGAAAGAAAGAAAGAAAAAAAAACGTGGAAAGGAAGAAAGCAGTGCCCCATTTCACCCTTCATGTAAATCCTACGAAACGTGGCTTCTTTTGTTTTGAACTAATTAACCCTTCTCCCATCTCAATTCCCCACCACCCACAGTCTTCCATCCCAATTCTAAAACATTTTGTTGCTCCTTGAAAAAAGATGATCCTCCTTTGGTTGGTTGGAAACCAACTAAGGAGAGATGTAACCTACTACTAAGGGAGGAAAAATTCCGAATGGTGAGAACAATGAACTCAACTGCCTTCAGAAGTTGTGGGTGCTCCATCACTAGAGGCTTTCAAAGAGAGACCGGCTAACTTTGTCAGGCACTACAATTCCCCCAAGTGGGCTTTCCAGAGGACCCCCTCTGTCGGGAGGTAGCCCACCAAGGCACATACACACACACCCTCCTTGTTGGCTTCTCTCTCTCTCTCTCTCTTCTTTGCAGAGTTACTTGAACACCCTTCCGGCTGGTGAGTTACATACACAAAGGACCTCAGAATAATCAGAAAACTCTACTGAAAAGTTTGGTGGTGGGAAAACAAGCTAGTTTCCCCTCCCACTAAGCCTAAGGCAGCAAAAGAGCAGAAAAGCAAAGGGATGGAAGCCCCCCACCCCACCCCGAGACAATGAAGCCCAGTCACCCCATTGCAGAAGTGATACTTTCAACCTTCCCTAAGCGTTGGATGGATGGATGGATGGATGGATGGATGGATGGATGGATGGATGGATGGATGGATGGATGGATGGATGGATGCCCACCTACTCTGCTTTGAAGATGGCCAAAGGGCTCTCTTCTCCAGAGCCCACAACTCTTGGGAAAGAAATGTACTGTCAAGTTGTTGCCGGTGCTGTGTCCTTCCCCCCCCCCCCCCCCGCCTTAATTTACCTATTCTGGAAACAGAAAAAAAACAGGTGTCGAGATACCAGTTTGTTCCAAAAAGTTTTCACAGGACACTTGAACCTCAGAATTTTTAGCCGTCAAGTAAGGAGGGAAAAAGAGTCAGCTTGTATACTTATTTTTAAAAAAAATGCACAAAAACAAATTCGGCTCTGCCTTTGCAAACACGCCTTCTTTCCCTTTGTTCCCCTTAAATAATTCAGTTCGTTAAAGATGGACATGCAAATTAGGAAGGCCTACTGTGTTCTTATCCCAAGATCTGTTTCTCTCTCGCCCCCTTAATAATTTCACTTAGTTAAGACAGAGGAGATCTATCAGGACCAAACTCAAATTGCTGCTCAATTTCAAATCATAAATAAACCAGGAAGAGACAGCTCTCTACCTGGCTGTATATCACACCTTGAATATAAGGCTGCTTTTTAATCCATGTTCTATTAAACATCCCTTACAGCAACTCAGTTTAAAGCCAACTGGAATCAACTTTGTGGTTGATCCTCTTAACTGCGAAACAAAAGTATAAAATGCGTGTAACTTTTTGGAGCAAAGTAACATCGATATGATATAAATGCAAGGACTGTTATATGTTCTATAGCCCTGTAACTAATTCATAAGAGTGAAAAAAAAACTTATGTCCAGGAATTATCTGTCTTTATCAAAGCAGTGAATTCTCAAAATATGTCTTGCTGACATATGTGAAAAGCCAGACCTATGGAAAATCTATTTTACAGCCTGTCTCTATAGGTGCAAAAAAAAAAGGGGTTATGAATTATATTTCTCAACCCTTACACAGATTACAATTCTCACAACTCTGACTGGTTTAAACCCCCAATTAGCATGCATTTTTTACTGGGTAAAAGCTTATATGGCTGGCAGTCTTTTTGACCCGGTCTTTCCTTAAATCAATCCCTGCCAGGACAAGCTATCTCTGTCCCCCTCTTGACCCCCTTCTCAGCTGTTCCCCCACTTCCATGCCCCACCCTAGCCCTTTGGTCGGATTTGTGTGGGAAAACCCCAGTGAGGATTGAGGTAGACTTCACAAGATCTTGGAGGCTTTGCCAGGCGTCGCTACCGACCGACACGCATGAGAATTTACTAGAGCAAAGCGGTTTTTAATACAGATCCCACTCCCCAGTTATGCCCCGGTTCCCCAAAACTGCTAAATAAAAACAAACAAATAAATAAAATGAAGTTCGCGTCCTTCGACAGCCCCAGGGCGAAGCCGCAAAGCGAGAACGCTTCTTCCCGCCTGGAAAGGCGCCGGTTCTGTCTAAATTACTCTTTTGACTGACTGCCTGCCACGCGTGCAGAGCCTTTTCGGGGGTACCGGGAGGCGGAGAAACCCCCCGCTCAGTTGAGGCACCAGCATCCGCCTGGAGGGAACCGCAATCGCGGGACGGGCAGGGGTCTCGCGACCCGGCCCGAGAAAGGAGGAATCCGTCCACCTGCCTTTCTCCTTGGTCCAGGGAGAGCTAGCGCTGTCTCTCGCTCTCTCTCTCTTCTCTCTCTCTCCCTCTCTCCTCTTACTAAACGCGGAAAGGGAAAGCAAACGCGGGGGCGGTTTGGAAAGACTTTAAAGGGACCCGCGGCGCCAAAGATAAAGACTTAAAAAGACTTCAAAAACTCGGAACTGGACGCGGAACTTTTCAACATCCCCCAGCCCACTTCCGACTCTTTCTTTCTTTCTTTCTTTCTTTCTTTCTTTCTTTCTTTCTTTCTTTCTTTCTTTCTTTCTTTCTCTTTCTTTCTTCCTTTCTCTTTCTTTCTTCTTTCCTTCCTCTCTCTCTCTTTCTGTCTTTCTTTCCTTCCTTCCTTTCTCTTTCTTCCCTTTCTTTTTTCTTTCTTTCCTTCTCTTTCCGTCCTTCCTTCCATCCTCCTCTCCTTCTCCCTTCCAGGTTAGCGAAGGGTTCCTCTCCTTCCGAAGACCCCCCCCCCCACTCCGAGCCGGCGAATGTGCCCAACTTTGCGGCGCGCGGGAGCAGGCGCTGCGCTGCGCCGCGGTAATTCCTCGGAGAGTCGCTTCGCGCGGGAATCCCGCGCACCCAGGGACACACACACTCACACGCAGAGCCCTCCTCCTCCCCCCCCCCACCCCCCTGCTCCCTCTTGCCCCCGGCGCTCACCTGGCGTTGGTGCAGTCGTTGTAAAGCGTCTCGAAGTCCCTCCTAGAGATGAGTTTGCACCGGTTGACGCCGGGCTGGATGGCCCCCAAGCCGCGCAGGATGCGCACCTGCTCCACGTTGCAGACCACCGGCGTGATCTCCAGGCGCTTGAGCTTGGTGTAGACCGTGTGCAAGCCGCCCACCAGGTGCTTGAGGAAGAGGTCGAAGGCCTGCGGCAGGCAGATCAGCTCGCAGCCCTCCACCGAGAAAGAGGCCACCTGCGCGCCTCGCAGCTCCACCATCTTACACTCGTTGTTCTGCGGCGTGTTCTCCACCGGCGAAGGAGTCGAGTACACCGGTTTGCCCGAAGGCGTCGGGGACCGCCGCCGCCGCCGGCTGCCGCGCCCGGACACGGAACGGGAGCCGGACACGGACACGGACCAGGACCCGAACTGCTCTCCACACCTCCTGAAACCGATGCTGCTGCTGCTGCGGCTGCTGCTGCCGCCGCCGCCGCCGCAGCAACCGCCGCGCCGGGCTCCGGGCGGAAGAGGCCGGGGACGGTGGTGGGGGCGGCGGCGGGGGCGGCCGGAGCGGTCGGGGCGGGAGGCGGGGAGGGGGCAGCTGCCGGGGGCGCGGGGGGCGCGGGGGGCGCCGGCGGGGGAGGCGCCGGCTGCGCGGCGGGGATGAGCGGCGCCGGCATCGCCATGGTCACATCAGAGGAGCCGGGTTAAGGCGAGGGGCGCTCCGGGCGCTGCCCCGCCGCGGTCCGCGCCAACTTGAGCCCAGCACCGGCTGCTGTTGCTTTTGCTGCTGCTGCTGCTGCTTGCGGGACCCGCTCCGCGCTCTGCGGCTCAGGAGCCGGCTGCTGCTCCTGCTTCTGCTGCTGGCGGCGCGGTCCACCCTCTCGCCGCGCCCCGCGCGCTCTTGCCCGCCCGCCCGCTCGCTCTGCCCGCCCGCCCGGCTCTCCCTCCGGCCGCGGCGCGCGTTGCTGTTGTTGTCACTCGGTGCAGAGCGGGGGGCGGAGCTCCGCAACTTGCGAAGCCCCTTCAAGCCCAGCCGGAGTCTCTCCCCCCCACCGCACTCCGCCCGACTCGGGGCGTCTGAGGAGGCCAATTGAGGGGTGGTCTGGAGGTGTCGCTGGCGGGGCCGTTTCTCCCCAGCCTGTAATGCGTAATGGCCCGGGGAGGGGGGGTGACTCTAGCGCCCCTCCTTCCGGGCAGCGGGGCGGGGCCAGCCAGGGGGTGGAGGGTCAATTGCTCCTCCCTCTATTTCCCCTCCCTCTTTTAAAGGGTTGTGGGGACGTCTCGGGAAGTTCCTGATGGGACCCCGCTGAGGAAGGGCCACTCGGCTCCCGAGCTTCTTTCCGGGGTCCCTCTGGAGGGAAAAAGATCCGTTGGGTGGTGGCAGCCGAGGGACCTCCTCCCCGCCCCGCCCCTCCTCTTGCTCCCCCCCTTTAAAGAACCGATCCGCCTCCCCGGCTTCGAGCTGCCACCCAGCGCCGCGTCTCCCGGCCAGTCTGCGCTTGTGACTTTGCAACCGGCCACAACAGACTTTAAACCGAGCGGAGGCCAGCGATTGCCCCACCACCCCAACACACACACTTGGCAGGCGGCGGACCTTCCCACCCCCTCCAGTTTCCCCCCCCTCCGGAGTCCCGATGCGCGCATCCTGGGGGCTGCTTAAAGGAGGGCCTTTCACTTTCCCCAGGGGAGCCGCGTCACTTTCACTTGCCGGCAAGCAGCGCGCGCTCTCCTCTTCCCCCAACGAGCAAACTAGGGCACATCAAGCTTTGCCCTCTCCCCACCTCCCACCCACCCTCCATGGCAGAAACTTTGCCGCACGTGGGGACGAGCCAGGGGGAGGGGGAGAGCACCGCTGTGCCACTCGAAGCGAAGGAGCGCCCCCCTTGCTTTTGCGCTCCGGAAAGTGTTTTTTTTTTTTTCCAGGAGTGTGATTCTCCTCGTGCGATTTCTTTGGGGAGTTTTTTCTTCTTCTTTCCTTCCCACTTTCAGCTTCGAGAGCGTCCTTCTTTGGCTCTGAATCGCTTTCGTCCCCCAGATTTAGGTTACATTTTGGAAGGGATGCTTGTGTAAACTCTTTCCTAACCGCTGCGCCCGGGAGTTGTGCGGCTCATTTCATTTCTCCCGGAGCCCAAACCGTCCGCCTTTCTCTCTCTTTGACAGACCCACGAGCAAAGGCTCACGTCAAGAGCCTAAGCAGGGTTTAAAATAGATTACAGGGTGGTAGTAAGTGAATGAACTGGCGGGTTTTTGGATAGGAGAAACTCAACCCTTTTCTGGAAAGTTGACGGGCAGAAAAAGGACACCCTTTTGGCTTTCTCCCCGCGTGGGCATCTGATTATCCCTCCACGTAAGATTGTAACCAACCACAACCGGAATGCCATAGAAAAGACCCTTGTCTTGCGCTTCGATCAGTCTTGCGCTTCGCGCTCAGAACTCTTCATTTACGCTCGCTCCACGGTCCAGCCCCCGAGCCTCCCCGCGTGGAAACCGGGAGGCCTTCTCTGCCCCCCCCCCGCCCCTACGGCGAGCTGCACATGCG
Source organism: Thamnophis sirtalis (assembly GCF_051295495.1). Taxonomy (NCBI): domain Eukaryota; kingdom Metazoa; phylum Chordata; class Lepidosauria; order Squamata; family Natricidae; genus Thamnophis; species Thamnophis sirtalis. The sequence goes on from NW_028261392.1 coordinate 11,728,443, forward strand.
CCGGACTGCTCCGGCCAGCTCGCCATCCGAGCGCCAGTCAGAATGATGTGCGCGGGGGGGGGGGAGCCACCGTAGGAAGTAAAGAGATTTTTTTCCCCCTCCTTTCTCTCTGAAATAATTAATGCCGCAATCAGTGTGGTGCACCCTTGGAGACAAATTGGTTCGGGAGGAGGAAAGATATTAAGAAGCAACTCAACTGTTTTTTTCGGCCAAATCCGGGGTTTTATTTATTTTTTATTCCTCTCCCCCACCCCCGAAAAGCAGATCGCTAAACAATGACAGAAAAAAGGAGGAGGCGGAATTGAGCGCCAGCCTGAGAAAGACGAAGCGGCCTCTAAAGGTGTTTTGTAAGTTGGTGGACGGGAGGCCTATTAATATTGCTACCCAGAATTCCCCAACTTAATTCTTGTTGCATCAATCTGGATTGCCTTGTGGCATCTTATCATCCTGCACCAACCTAATAATTTTCAGTTGACTTGGAAACAAAACTGAGCCACACCAGGCCCGATGGACGGGAGACCACCAGGAGTGAAGGGGACGAAGTATCTAGAGAAGGAAGCTCAGCCAAGGCTCTTCCAGGAACAATCACAACCTGTGTCCACCAGGAGTCAGGACAACACGAAGGAGACTTTTAAGGGTTAGAACTCCGAAGTAGGTTCAGCCCAGGGGTGAAATTCACCAGGTTCTGACAGGTTCTGGAGACCCAATAGCAGAGATTTTGAGTAGTTGGGAGAACCGGCAAATACCACCTCTAGCTGGGCCCGGAGTGGGGTGGGAATGAAAATTTTGCAATATTCTTCCCCTCGAGTGGAGTGGGAATGGAGATTTTGCAGTATCCTTCCCCTGCCACGCCCACCAAGCCAAGCCTACAGAACTGAAAAATGAATTTCACCACTGGTTCAGCCTGTGTTCAGTGAGTCTTCCCTACAGGAATGTTGCCTACAGAGGGGGGAAAATGCTGTGACCATTTTGCAAGATTCATTTTAAACATTTTAAACTCCTTTTTAAAAAAAAAATCCTTAAAACCAGGGGACTTTAATTTCCAATTCCCATCTTCAATGGTGAGGAACCGCCTCTTTGAGCAAGCTAATAAAAACAACCACTCCTTTAAAAACTAAACCAAAGAAAAAATAGAACCATTTTTTTTCATCCTTTCAACTCCAGCCCCAATCGCTTCATAAGGCCCGTTCCTCATCCCCCCCCCCAACCGATTGTGACTTAATCAAATCACATTTGAAAGCTGAATCCGCGGGTCTTAAGAGCTGGAGGGGAGCACGGGAAACCGGCCGAAGGAAGGGATAAAATCGGGACCCTGCGTCGTATTTGCGCTTTTCTGTTTTCCTAACTAAGAGGGGTGGATCCCGCCCAATTGATTTTGTTCATCCTCGGTGGCTCTGCGTGGCAGAGTTCCAAAATATATACACGTCTGCGCGGATCCCACCGCTTGAAGTCTGTCTCAAGGAAGCGCCTTGGGCATTTGAGCAAAGAAGCATCAAACCGCAATCTTAGTTTAGTTTGGGTTTAATCTCGGTTCGCGCGCAGAGCTAGTCTAGGAGTTCGCGCTCCCCGGTTCTTTCTTAGGTGAGAAAACGCAATTCTGAAGCTGCCAAGAAACCTCGCAAAAAATCCTGCTTGCTTTTCTCGTTTGCCCCGATCCCGACAGGAACGAGCGAAGGGCGACGAAGTGTATCCCCGGCATTTCGAAGCGCCGAGCGCCGACTTTAGGATCCCGCGCCAAACCCACGCAAAGCGAGAAGGGAGACGAAAGGGAAACCGAAAGGAATCGGCCTCGATGGTTTCCCTTTCGTGAAGACGCCCCCAGCGGCCTCTCCTCCCCGGCGTGACCGTCCCCCTCCATCCCCTCCTTCTCCCCGATTCCTGGGTAGCCCGGAATGATTTGCGACTTCGCCCGGTTTGTCACGCAGGAGCGATGCCGCTCAAATCCGGCCGCCTGTTTAAAATTCAAAGACCTGCAAATCGCTCCGTTTGTCCTTTGATGGGGGCCTCCGCTGATTAAAACGCGACCAAGAAGGCTTAATTGCCGCACTAATTAAGAAGTCTTTAATTTCTTTTCCAGGAATATTTGTTTGAAGCGAGGGATGGGTTTTTTTTTTTTTCTTCTGCTGCTCGGCACAGCTTGTTCAGGGGGACAAGCGTCTCTCCCACCCCCACCCCCCCTTCCCCTCTCCTCTCCTCTCCCCCTTTCCGTCTCTGCTTTCTCCTCCCTCTGACCTCCCCGGCGGCGAATGAAAGAAAGCAGTCAGGCGAACCTAGAATTGGGGGGTGATTTATGGCTGGCGGGACAAGAGGGCGCGCGCACGGATTCGGAAAGCCCGCCCGGGGAACGTGGGAAAGGCGCAATGATCCGGCCCTGCTTGCGCGTCATCCTTTTTCGGCAGATCAAGGCGAATCCTTCTGTTAGGACACCCGGGGGGGGGGGAATAGGGCCAATCTCTCTCTCTCTCTCTCTCTCTCTCTCTCTCTCTCTCTCTCTCTCTCTCTCTCTCTCTCTCTCTCTCTCTGTGTGTGTATGTGTGTGTACCTTCTGTTCGTGGTCAGGCGTTCTGTTTCTCTCCTCCCCCTCTTTAAAAAGACCCACTTCCCCATCGCCTCTTGGGTTCCTTCTTGTCTCTGGCGTAGAGACCCACAAGAGGTCTCAGGCAGCGTTGGAGACCCTCTCGAAGCTGCGCTGAAGCAACGGGGGTCACAGGCCGGGCGTTGCCCAAGTTGTGCCAACGTTTGCAGAAGCTGCCCTCGTTCCGGGGTGAAATCCAGCAGGTTCTGACAGGTTCTGGAGAACCGGTAGAGAACATTTTGAGTAGTTCGGAGAACCGGAAAATGCCACCTCTGGCTGGCCCCAGAGTGGGGAGGGAATGGAGATTTTGCGGGATCCTCCCCCTGCCACGCCCACCTAGCCACACTCACAGAACCGGTAGCAAAAAAAAATGAATTTCACCACTGCCTCGTTCTCCAGGACAGGTCGAAGCGATAGTTACCATCTTCCAGGCTCAGGGCCCGGCTTCTTGAGAAGACCATCTCTGTAAGCCCTGCCCCGTCCGGTTTGATGCGATAAAGTTGGGGGTGTTCCAGATCCCCGTAGATTGGGGTCGTCTGAAGGGACCCTTGTCTTGTAGAAGAGCCCAGTCCAGAGGCCTCTGATTCCTGGCCTCGTTTAAAAGATGGCTTTAAAAAATTGTTTCTCCTCTCCCACCACCAGGCCTGGGGGGGGGGGGCGCTAAGTGGGCAGGGGCCTCTTAGAGTTTGATAGGCTGGGCATTTTCCTCCCCCCGACGTGAGTTTTTTTTTCCTGCTCTTTTTCCCGGTGGTTCTGTACTCTCTTCGCTGATGTAAGCCGCCTGGAGTGACCTTAGAGCCGGGAAGCCTTATCAATTTTGTATAAGTCAGTGAGGCCGAAGCTATGAATCAGAACACGGGATGCGCCTTTCTGGACGGAGCTTCGCTTTCTCTACAAACGCTTTTCCGAGGTGTTGGAGAAGCACACAGGATCGGGTCTTTTCTGCTATTGGCCCCAGCGGGGCGAAAGAGGCGGGGGGGGGGGAAACCTCTCGCCCACTGGCCGGTGCGGATCCCGATCAAGGCAGAAGATCTAGCGAACAGAGACCCGCTCCTGGGATCGGGTTGGGATACCTGGTGGTCTTGTCATCGAGCAAACTCCCTGGGCGGGGGGGAGGCTGATTTCCAACGCTTCTCGGGCGACCACCTCTCTCTTTCCAAGCCCGCCCATTCAACCAAATCCCGCGGGCAACAAACGACCCCAGCAGCTTCGACTGTCTGCGGGGAATCTCTTCCCGTGGAAAGATTTATTAGGCGAGCTTGCAGAAAAGGTGTCTACGCGCCCCACGGTGGACGCCTCAGGAGAGCAGGGGGAAGTGAAAGGAAACAGTCTGGGTGGGGAGGGGCTTCGTTCCGACCCTTGGTTGAGTGCTAAACCACCACCCCCCTTTCCCCAGCCCCGAGCATTCGCCGGCTGGATAGCAAGGGCGCCTGGCTCTAAATAGAGGCCAGGCGTGGCACTCCATTTCTCCCCTCCCTTTAGACGGCAGTTTGATAAGGCGAAGCGCCCTCCCCACGTCGCTGGCCAGAAGAAGCTTCCTCTGGGCAACGCCAAATCCCGACTAGCGATAATCGGGCCACAGGGGGAGCTTTCCCACACCACCACCACCGCGCAAAAGACTTGGCCGTAGGGGATTTCCGCTTTTGCGGCGGCGCAAAGAAATCTCCAATAAAGGAGAATATTTGTAGCTCAGGGCTGAAATGAGGGGGTCCTCGGTGCTCTCTGAGCTTGCGTGTTTTCTTGCAGACGTTTTATTACCCAAACTAGGTAACACCATCAGTGCCCGAAGGGAGTAGGGTTTGCAGGAAAGAGGAGGAGGAGGACTGTGGGATCCTTGGTGCTCTCTGAGCTTGCTTCTTTTCTTGCAGACGTTTCATTACCCTAACTAGGGAACACCATCAGTGCTAGACGGGAGTAGAGTTTGGAGGGAGGAGGAGGAAGGAGGAGGAGGAGGAGGAGGAGGAGGAGGAGGAGGAGGAGGAGGAGGAGACGGAGAAGAGGAAGAAGAAGAAGAAGAAGAAGAAGAGCAGGAGGAGGAGGAAGAGGAGAAGAAGAAGAAGAAGAAGAAGAAGAAGAAGAAGAGCAGGAGGAGAAGGAGAAGAGGAAGAAGAAAAAGAAGAAGAAGAAGAGCAGGAGGAGGAGAAGAAGGAGAAGAGGAAGAAGAAGAAGAAGAAGAAGAAGAAGAAGAAGAAGAAGAAGAAGAAGAAGAAGAAGAAGAAGAAGAAGAAGAAGAGCAGGAGGAGGAGGAGGAGGAGGAGGAGGAGGGAAGAAGAAGAAGAAGAAGAAGAAGAAGAAGAAGAAGAAGAAGAAGAAGAAGAAGAAGAAGAAGAAGAAGAAGAAGAAGAAGAAGAAGAAGAAGAAGAAGAAGAAGACGACGACTGTGGGTTCCTTGGTGCTCTCCGAGCTTCCGTGTTTTCTTCCAGACCTCATTACTCTAACTAGGTAACATCATCAGTCCGAGTAAGGAGTGCTGTTTGCGGTCCGTTTATATTCTGGCATCTTGCCTGTCTGTCTGGGAGGAGGAGGGGTCTTAGAGATTCTTTGGTCCTAAGACACTCCCACTCTCACCCCACACAGATAGCACTAATGCTGTTACCTAGTTAGGGCCATGAAACGTCTGCAGAAAGCAGGCCCACAGAGCACCAATCACCCCGCTCCCAACACACACATACACACATAGTGCTGATGCTGTTACCTAGCTAGGGCCACGAAACGTCTGCAAGAAAACTAGCAAGCTCAGAGAGCCTCAAGGCAAGGACCCCTTCAAAGAAGTATTACGCTGCCTTTGGTTTCCAGGATGCTCCGCACAGGCCAATTATGGGTTGGGGAGGGGGGGCGAGCGAGGCGGGCATTCCCAGGGAGGACTCCCCCCTCCCCCATCGTTTCTCTTGGCTTCGAGGCATCCGTCCTGGGAGCGGCGCTTGGAATCTCCGCCTGGAGCCCTCCAGGCAGCGCCACCCCAATCCTCCCACCCCTGTCGTGCCTTGCGTTTTCCCTCCGTCCGGTGCCCTTGAACCGTGGTCTCGGAGTCACCCGCTCGCGGGCCGGATGCGCCTTTTTAGGATCGCAACTACTTGGCGAGGGGGGGCTCCCGGAGGGGCTGCTATGCCGTCGAAATGCGCCGCGCTCTGCTTTTCCCACCCGCCCCTCTTCCAAAGTCCGCGCGTCCTGAATCCCAACACGGGACAGGGCGGTTTGCGGATGGGGATGTCTCCCCGCCCCCGCCCCCGCTCTTTTTCGTCCAACCCACCCCTTCCAAAAAAAAAACAACGATGCAAGAATTTCCAACTGGGCCGAGAGAGCCTCTTCTCCCCACCCCCCCTTTGGGGAATTGAGAGGGGGGGTTACTCTCTCCTGCCTTCCCCTCTCTTTGCTACGGATGGCTAATTTGGCGACCGTTGCATTGGGTACCTCCTGAACACACACACACACACACACACACACACACACACACACACACACACACACACACACCAGGAGGAGGATCCCTTTGCATTCCCTTGCGATCGGAGAGGATCGGGACACACACACCCCCTCCTCCTCCTCTAGTTGAGCGTTGAGAGAAAGGTGAAGACAAGGCCAGGGACAGAATCAGAATAGAGCTGGAAAGGACCTTGGAGGCCTTCTAGCCCAGCCCCCTGCTCAAGCAGGAGATCCGTTACTATTTCAGACAAGCGTCTACCCCAGTGTTTCTCAACCTTGGCCACTTGAAGATGTCTGGACTTCAACTCCCAGAATTCCCCAGCCAGCGAATGCTGGCTGGGGAATTCTGGGAGTTGAAGTCCAGACATCTTCAAGTGGCCAAGGTTGAGAAACACTGGTCTACCCAGTCTCTTAAAAGTCTCCAGTAATGGGGCATTCAGAACATCCGCAGGCAAGCTGTTCCACCGGTCAATTGTCCTCACTGTTAGGAAGTTTCTCCTTAATTTCCGGTTGCTTCTCTCCTTGATTAGTTTCCCTCCATTGTTCCTTGTTTTGCCTTCTGGTGCTTTGGGAAATAAATTGACCCCTTCTTCTTTGTGGCAGCCCCTCCAATACTGGAAAACTGCTCTCACGTCCCACCCTGGTCCTTCTTTTCTCTAGACTAGCAAACCCAAATCCTGCGAACCGTTTTTTTTTTCTTTCTTATCTTTTAGTCTCCAGCGGAGCGAGACCGAGCGAACATCTCTCTTTAGACTTCTGGGTTCGTCGAACTTGGCATCGATCCCCCCCTCCCCAACTTCTTCCCGCAACTTCGCCCCATCTTTTCCTCGAGTGCTTTTACTTCGAAGTTTAGGATCGCCCCCGGGATCGCCCAAGCCCCGTCCCGTTGGCTTTCGAGGCTCGCCTGCCCGATCCGAAGACACGCTCCCCTCGCCTTCCCTTTTTGCCCCCTTTCTCCCCCCCCCACCTATTTGAAAACGCTCCCCATCAGGAAGCGCGCCAGGAAGCGCGTTCTCTTTCATCCCCCCCCCCCGTTATTCGTCATCCGCCTTTATCAACGTTAACACCCGTGTTTGTGTATCGTGTGTACCAATTCGAGCCCCCCCAACTCGCCCTTCTGCCCTTCCTCCTTTTTCTCCCCCTTTGAAAGCTCGGGAGGCCAAGCGCTCCGGTTTGATGGTTGGTTCCTGCGGTTATTTAAAAGAAAAAAAGAAAAAAAGAAAAGAAAAAAAAAACAGGCTAAGCCAATTCTATAAACCTCCTGCAAATTAAAATACATGGGAGGGAGGTCGAGAGGCTCCGTAATGGAAGTGCTGACACCATCTTAACGGCGGCGTTGTAAACGGCCACGCTATAATATCCATTAAGGGGAAAGAAAAAGAAGATGGTTGATCAATAATTTATACCGAGAGTACCAACGGCAGACATAATAACTCGTAATGGTTGCAGAGCCATCGCGCCCACTCCCCCACCGCCAGGTCTGCGGAGGAAAAGCCCCCTTCCCTCGAGCTGAGCGTGGGATTTCCACCTCTATCCCTCACCCACCCCGCAATACCCCCCACCCGCCCACCCCGATGCCGTCCCTCCCTCGGACTAGCCCGGGACTAGCGAGGCTTGAACTCGTCGGAAGAGACACGCGCGGCTGCAGGGAAACGCTGAAGGTCGAGCAGCTCCGAGCGCAACAGCTCGAAGCGACCCGGCTTTTTTTTTTTGGCTTCAAAGCGAGATAAGGATCGCCGGGACGCCCCGTCGAGGCTTGGCAGGCGGGAAAAGGAGAGGAAGGCCGGCTTGGGAGGCGTCGTGGGCAGGGAGGGAGAGAAGGAGGGGGACCTTGCTGAGCTCAGCGCAGCTCCAGCTGCTCCCCCTAAAAGATGGGGGGCTGAGGGTCCCGGTCAAGGCTAGGGGAAGGCTGTGAGAGGGGTCTTGGGAGTCTTAGTGGTTAAGCGTCCCCTCGCACATATGTGCTAGTCGTTCCCAACTCTAGGAGGTGGTGCTCATCTCAGTTTCAAAGCCGAAGAGCCAGCACTGTACGAAGACGTTTCCGTGGTCATGTGGCATGACTAAACACGGAAGGTATGACAGAACGCTTCCCACCAAAGGTGGTTCCTATCTTTCCTACTTGCATTTTTTACGTGCTTTTGAACTGCTAGGTTGGTAGAAGCTGGGACAAGTAACTGGAGCTCACTCTGTTACACCATGCTAGGGATTCAAACTGCCAATCTTCTGATCGACAAGCTCAGCTTCTTAGCCACTGAACCACTGCGTCACTTTAGTTTTAGTGGACAACCAGCTAAATATGAGCCAGCAGTGTGCAGCGGCATCCAAAAAAGCCAGTGTAATCCTAAATTGCATTAACAGAGGGATACAATCAAGATCAAGTGATGTACTAATACCACTCTATAAAGCCTTAGTAAGACCGCACCAGTGGTGGGTTTAAAAATTTTTTAGAACCTCTTCTGTAGGTGTGACCTGCTTTGTAGGAGTGGCTTTTACAGCCATGTGACCAGGTAGGAGTGGCTTGCCAGCCATGTGACTGAGTGGGAGTGGCTTGGCAGTCATGTGACTGGGTAGGCGTGGCCAACTTGTAAAATGTGGTGAAACTCAGTTAGCAACGCTCTTGCTTAGCAACCAAAATGTGGCTCAGAAACTCTGGCATTTGAAGCACGCAAGTCTTAAAGCTGTCAAGTTACAAGACCCTTGCACCCCTAACCCTTTAGAAAAAAAAACCCCAGGGAGTTCAAATTTGACAGCTTTAAGACTTGTGGACTTCAACTCCCAGAATTCCTCCTCCAGTCATGTTGGCTCAGGAATTCTGGCATTGAAGTGTGCAAATCTTAAAGCTGTCAAGTTACAAGACCCTTGCACCCCTCATCCTTTAGAAAAAAAATCCAGAGGTGTTCAAACTTGACAGCCTTAAGACTTTAAAGTTTAGACAGGACTCTTGGAGGTGGGTGGGGCAATTGGTGAGCCAGCCAATCAGTGAGCGGCGGAGGAGGCAAGCATGGTGTGGACGGGCGGGGGGGAGGGAGCTGGAACCGGTTCTAAACGGCACGGTAGATTTGTGGAACCTCTTCTATAGAAGAGGTTAGAATTGGCAGGAACCCACACACCTACAGTACTGCGTCCACTTTTGATCACCACACTATAAAAAAGATGTTGAGAATCTAGAAAAAGTGCAGAGAAGAGCAACAAAGATAATTAGGGGACTGGAGGCTAAAACATATGAAGAACGGTTGCAGGAACTGGTTTAATGAAAATAAGGACTAGGGGAGACATGATAGCAGTCTTCCAATATCTCAGGGGCTTCCACAAAGAAGAGGGAGTCAAACCATTCTCCGAGGCACCTGAGGGTAGAACAAGAAGCAATGGGTGGAAACTAATCAAGGAAAGATTCAACCTGATGATGTGATCAAAATTCAGACACTTGGCATCAGGTTCATATTGATGACAGTTGCTACGTCCCAAGGTCATGGGATCAACTTTTGCAACCTTGTGCAGCCACCTCAATCAAACCAGGGTTGCAACCCAAAGCTTTTCTTAAAAAGGAACTGAAGCTTGTACAGACGTGGGAAGACTTATAAAAGTTTATAGGATGGGTGTCACCATGTCACAGGTGATCCTTCACTTACGACCGCAAATGAGCTCCAAATTTTGGTTGCTCAGAGAAACAGTTGCTACGTGAATTTCCCCCTCCCCATTTTACGACCTTTCTTGCCATGCTTGTTAAGTGAATCACTGTTAATTTAGTAACATGCTTGTTAAGCGAATCTGGCATCTCCTTTGCTTGTTCGAAGGTCTTTAAAGGTGATCATGTGACCCTGGGACACAACCACTGTCATAAGTAGGAATCAGTTGCCAAGCATCTGAATTTTGATCGCGTGACCACGGGGAAGTTTCACTGGTCGTATGTGTGAAAAACAGCACTGTTATAACTTTCCACAGTCACTAAATGAATGAGGACCTCCTGTATTTTAAATCAGTTGGGCTTCTGTACAGTATATATAAAGGACGCAGTGGCTCAGTGGCTAAGACGCTGATCTTGTCAATTAGAAGGTCGGCAGTTCAGTGGTTCGAATCCTGAGCACCATGTAATAGAGCGAGTTCCCATTACTTGTTTCAGCTTCTGCCAACCTAGAGGTTCGAAAGCATGTAAAAATGCAAGTAGAAAATGAGGAACCACCTTTGGTGGGAAGGTAACAGCGTTCCGTGTGCCTTTGGCATTTAGTCATGCCGGCCACATGACCACGGAGACATCTTCGGACAGGACTGGCTCTTCGGCTTTGAAACGGAGATGAGCACCACCTCATAGAGTTGGTAACAACTAGCACATATGAGCGAGGGGAACCTTTATCTTTACCTTTACAGTACATAAAATTCTAGACTGAAAGGTTCTTTCTATAGGTTAAAAAACAGAAGGGGGGGGTCCATACAAGATGCTCAAAACCATTCTATGTTGTATTCCAAAAGTTTTATCAAAAGTTTCTCTCCCTGTTTGTAGTCTTCTACAAATCCTTTTCTTTTTTTGTTTTTGCTGATACCCTTCAAAGGGCACACCTCTGCTACCTTGAGCTCAAAACCTTTTGAATTTAGTCGCACTTGGAAAAGAACCAAGCTTATATTAAAAATGCCCAATTACTTGCTTATCCAGTGACCCACGAAAAGATAGCTTCTCCTGGAAATGAGTAAAAAACAAAGCAAACTATGTCGGCTGAATTGTGATCCGAAGGATGTTTTTTGATGAACAAGAACAACTCAAGTAAACAAGATTTCTTGCCTGGCACCAGAGAGAAGAGAAGAGGGGAGAGTAGAGTAGAGTAGAGTAGAGTAGAGTAGAGTAGAGTAGAGTAGAGTAGGGTAGGGTAGGGTAGGGTAGGGTAGGGTAGGGTAGGGTAGGGTAGGGTAGGGTAGGGTAGGGTAGGGTAGAGTAGAGTAGAGTAGAGTAGAATAATAGAGAATAGAATAGGAAGAATAGAATTAGAATAGAATAGAATCAGTTGCCAAGCATTGGAATTTTGATGACATGACTATGGGGAGTTGCAAAGCCATAAATGTGAAAGACCTGATGCGGACAAAAAAAAATCTCAATACATAATACTACACATGCCGTATTTTTTGGAGTATAAGACACATCTTTTTCCTTCAAAAAAGAGGTTGAAAATCTGGGTGCATCTTATACACTCAATACAGCATTTTTTGCCTCCCAAAACCCCACCCCCTTCACCAAAATGGCCATGCATAGCCTTTAGGAGGCTTCCAGAATGCTCCTGGGGGCTGGGGAGGGCAGAAATAAGCAAGAAATGGGCTGTTTTTTTGCTCAATTTCCCCCCGCAGCCTCCAGTAGCACTCTAGAAGCCTCCTAAAGGCTATCCATGGCCTCTTTTTTTTGACAAAAAATGGGCCGTTTTTTTGCTTGTTTATGGAACCCCCCCCCCCCACAGGAGCACTTTGCAAGCCTCCTAATGGCTATTCATGCCCCTTTGTGGAACCCCCCTGGCCCATTTTCAAGAAAAAAACGGGCCGTTTTCAAGAAAAAACGGGCCGTTTTCACGAAAAACGGGCCGTTTTTGGGAGTTCTGCAGATTGCAAAATAATAATAATAATTTGTTTCTTCAAAATCTTGGTGCTTCTTATACTCCAAAAAATACAATACTCACTGCAGCTAGGATTGCCTTCACGCAAAACTGGAAACAAATCAATACACCTGCAGATGAAATAATAATTAGAAAGGTACTCGAATGTGCAGAGATGGACAAAATGACCATGGAATTAAAAGAAAGAGAAGAATCAGATTATTATAAAATATGGAACAGAATTTATAAGTGGCTAGAAAACAGAAGCCCAAACAGGAAATAGAAGTCTCTTTTGTTTTTTTCTAAACTAGCATTGAATAAAAATTAACTAAAGTTACTAATTACTATCAAACTTAAAGTGTTGACCATAATGTAAATGTAATGGAGATATGAACAAATCAATATTCTTACAATTGTTAGTACAACTGTTATTACACTACTACAGATGTTAAAACCGATAGGAAGGCAATGTAGAATAGAGAAGCTAAACATGTATGCCAATACAGAAGGCTGTAAAACTATTTTATATTATTATGTTTATCTTGTTTTTTTCTATATTTGTTGCTTTTTTTCTGTTTTTAAAGGTAAAAATGTTTAATAAAAACTTTTTTTAAAAAAAGACCTAGTGCTTTTTTTGGTGGCAAAAAATATGTAAGAAAGGGTCTTATTTTCATTAAAACATGGGTAGTAAAGATTCATGGCTATCGTAACCAGAATAGGGTCTCCAGCTTGGGCAGGGGGTTGGACTAGATGACCTGCGAGGTCCCTTCCAACTCTGTTAATCTGTTAATAAATTTAACTTTGCAGAGAGAAACAGAAAACCTTGGAAGCAAAAGCCACTATGTTAAAGGCAGTTGAACACAGTTGTAGGTTTCCTGGCAAACTCATTTGCTTAATTTCAAAGAGAGAGTCCGTATCCAGATACACGTCTTCACATTTTGTTTAGCGGGGTGCAGTTTTAGCAAATCTGCTCAGCCTGGGAGCCTTAGCATGGATTAAATTATCTTTATTAAATTATGGGTGTGCAAAGCACTTTTTGACATAAACGTTCCGATACCAGAATAATTGCAATGGCCTTCGTGACTACAGGACAGGGCATCTGGGAGTTAGAGACAGCCATTCCAAAATTTGCTTCATAAATGTAATTAAAATTGGATCCTATTAAGTGATCAAGAATATTCATTTCTAAAGCTCAAAGAACGCAGTAAGACAGGGCTCCGCGTCTTTCTGGAATTAAATTAATTTCCATCTATTTGTTTTCCAGATTTCTCTACCAAACTGCTATTTTTTTAAAATAAAAGGACACCATTTCCTATCCAAATAGTGCAACAATACAGTTTGTGTGATCCAACTCTGCATGGGCTTCATTAGAACAGAATGAAGAAAGTATGCAGCAGCTGCCAAAAAAGCCAACACAGTTCTGGGCTGCATAAACAGAGGGATAGAATCAAGATCACGTGAAGTGTTAATACCACTTTATAATGCCTTGGTAAGGCCACACTTGGAAGACTGCATTCAGTTTTGGTTGCCACGATGTAGAAAAGATGTGGAGACTCTGGAAAGAGTGCAGAGAAGAGCAACAAAGATGATTAGGGGACTGGAGACTAAAACATATGAAGAACGGTTGCAGGAACTGGGTATGTCTAGTTGAATGAAAAGAAGGATTAGGGGAGACATGATAGAAGTGCTCCAATATCTCAGGGGCTGCCACAAAGAAGAGAGAGCCAAACTATTCTCCAAGGCACCTGAGGGTAGAACAAGAATCAATGGGTGGAAACTAATCAAGGAAAGAAGCAACTTAGAACTGAGGAGAAATTTCCTGACAGTTAGAACAATTAATTAGTGGAACAGAAGTTGCCTCCAGAAGTTGTGAATGCCCCAACACTGGAAGTCTTTAAGAAGATGTTGGATAGCCATTTGTCTAAAACTGTATAGGGTTTCCTGCCTAGGCAGGGGGTTGGACTAGAAGACCTCCAAGGTCCCTTCCAACTCTGCTTTTGTATTGTAAGTGTGAATTGATAACGCAACTGTGTGTGTTATCATCTTAACCAAGCAGAACATCTTAACCAATGCAATTATCTTTTTCTGTTCCTCAGGCAGAGTAAGAAACTGAAAATCCACACAAGGTAGATCAAGGGTGGGTTGCTTCCGGCATTACCCCAAAATTTTGCCCAGGGCACTCGCTTCACTCGCTCGCACGCCAACCGCGTGCTCCACGCACATTTGCACCTAGAAAGATCTGCACATGCGCACAACGTTAGAAAAGGAAAGAAAATACATTTTTGCAATGAAGATTGTTCTGCGCATGCGCAGAAACAAAGATCAAGATGGCGCCGGCGTCGATAAAACCCGTTTGGGGGCGTAGCAGGCTGAGTTACTACCTACTCAGCCAAACCAGTAGAAACCCACCTCTGAGGTAGATGTAACATTCTGTACTTTTTTCCCCTCCAAATAATAATAATAATTTGGTCTAATTTCAGGGGAATATAATCACGTTACAGAAAACCAGATATTTCTTTCAGAACCGAACTCGATCAAATGGGAGGTGGGCGGGGAGAAAGTTTTGTGAGGGAAATGAGATTTGCTAAAAGCTGCCTTTATCTGGTTTATTTCAGGTAGCCAACGGAGAAAAGGGTATTTCATAGCCGTTAGCCCGGAAGAGTGTTGTAGCTAATGATGGAGATGGATAAAATTATTAACAGCATAATCAAGCCTTTCTTTATTTAGAAATAGTCTTCCTTCTGTTCTTTCAAGTAGGGAAGCCTATTGATGAATATTGCAAAGAGTTTTAGCGCCATTCAATTCCATACTTACTGAAATCATGGCATCCAGAGGTGGGTTTCACATAATTTCAACCATCGGTTCCAGAGGTGGGTTTCAACCGGTTCAGCCCGGTTCGGCCGAGTAGGTAATCATTCGGCCGGACATGCACCCCGAACCAGTTCTATGCTCACCAGCGCCATCTTGATTTTCTGTTGTGCACATGCGCAGAACAATCTTCATTGGAAAAATGTATTTTTCCCTTTTCTAATGTGGTGCGCATGCACAGACCTTTTAAGGTGCAAATGCGCATGTGTGTGGAGTGTGTTTGTGGCAGACGCACACATGCAAAAAAAATTTGCACACTGAACCGGTAGTAATGCCAGCAGGAACCCACCCCAATTGGTTCTCCGTGCACCAAAACTGTGAGCGTGCACAGCTTGCATGCATGCATGCAGTTTAGAAAATGTGGCTACATAGCAATAGCAGTTAGACTTATATACCGCTTCATAGGGCTTTCAGCCCCCTCTAAGCAGTTTACAGAGTCAGCATATTGCCCCCAACAATCCGGGTCCTCATTTTACCCACCTCTGAAGGATGGAAGGCTGAGTCAACCTTGAGCCGGTGAGATTAGAACCGCTGAACTGCAGATAACAGTCAGCTGAAGTGGCCTGCAGTACTGCACCCTAACCACTGTGCCACCTCGGCTCTTAGGACAGTATAATATTGGGGTGGATGGGTAGGGCTAGGGCAGGCGTACCCACAGGTTGAAACTACTAGCTCATCTGAACCGGTTCAAACCGGCTGAATACCATCACTCACTGCATTGTAAATGCCAAAATATAATCAGATTATATCCCCATTCCATTACAGGTAGTCCTCAACTTACAGCCACAGTTGAGCTCCACATTTATATTGCTAAGTGAAATGGTTATTAAGTGACTTTTGCCTCATTTTACGACTTTTCTTGCCACAGTTGTTCAGGGAATCACTGCAGTTAAGTCTAGTAACACGGTTGTTAAGTGAACCTGGCTTCCCCATTGACTCAGAAGCTCACAAAGGGTCATCACATGACCCCGGGACAGTGCAACCTGTCATAAATGTGAGTCAGTTGCCAGGAGTCTGATTTTTGATCCTGGGACGGACCGTGTGGATGCTGCAACCGGTCGTGAGTGTGAAACCCAGTCATAAGCCACTTTTTCAGTGCCATTGTAACTTCAAACGGTCACTAAACTGTTGTAAGTCAAGGACTACTTGACCTGTGCCTTTATTTTAAGTAGAACTACTTTTTTTTTCTCCATTCCCCCCCCCCCCAGCATAGATAGGAAAATCCAGTTTACTTCAGAGTTAAGGAGGGTTGAGGGGAGGGAGGTAAAATGCTTCATAAATCAGGAAGGTTTATTTGAGCATCTGAGGGATTCCCATGCTTTAACAATGCCTCCTTTCCGTGCAAATCTTGTCGCTTTTCAGATTGTTGGTGTCTAAAATATGACAAAAATCATTCATTTGCTTGCAATGCTTTGTAAGGCCCGATTTTGCTCCTCTATGTTATTTGTACTGTACTAACCACCCGGTAAACCAAACACACAACACCCCAAGATCGGAGTTTCTTGTGATTACGTTTCAAAAATGAGTAAAATGAAGCTGTCCTGATACTTTGAGAAAATTCTTCTTGGAGCTGGAAACTCAGCAAATACTCCTGCGTTGTGGTTCTGGTGAGCCGAAGGCGCCCTCTGTAGGGCGATGCTTGTAAGTGTTCTCAGGTACAAGTTAGCCTCTTCCTCCCTCTGAAGACCACAGAGAATTCTTTGGAATGAAGTACTTACTTGGCTTATGTCAAAATCAGAGGGAAGGAGCCCTTTCATTATTTCACACTTGAGGTTGGCCCTGCCTGGTGGAGGAAGGCTTCCAACTGCCTTCCCCTCCAAGCCAGACCATGGAAGGATTAGATCACAACCCAATGCAAATCGTTTGCGCCGAATCGCAAGGCAGATTTTAGCCCTCTGCAGAATCTTTGGCTCGAAAGGCTCTCAAAGTTGATTTTAGAAGTGGCCAATGGGTTTAGAAGTGCTGGATAAATTAGGAACACCAGTCAAATCATTTCCATAAAGAGAATTAAGTTAACACAATACTAAATTGCATTAACAGAGGGATGCAAAATGAAGATCAAGTAAGGTGCTAATACCACTCTAGAAAGCCTCAGTAACACCACACCTAGAATACTGCATCCAGTTTTGACCACCACACGGTAGAAAAAATGTGAAGACTCTAGAAAGAATGCAGGGAAGAGCAACCAAGATGATTAGGGGACTGCGAGCTAAAACATACAATGAACAGTTGCAGGAACTGGGCATGGCTAGTCTAGTGAAGAGGAGGACCAGGGGAGACATGATAGCAATCTTCCAATCTTTGAGGGGCTGCCACAGAGAGGATGGGGTCAAGCTATTTTCCAAAGCACCTGAAGGCCAGACAAGGAATAATGGATGGAAACTGAAGAAGGAGCGATTCAACCTGGAAATAAGGAAATTTTTTCTCACAGTGAGAACAATCAACCAATGGAACAAGAAGTTGCCTTCAGAAGTTGTAGGAGCTTCATCCCTGGAAGCTTTCAAGAAGAGACCGGACTGCCATTTGTCAGCAATGGTATAGGTTCTCCTGCTTGGGTAGTGGGGTTGGACTAGATGACCTACAAGATCCCTTCCAACTCTGTTAATTCATCAAAGCAAAGGGTTTTTTTAAAAAAAGACCTATGTTCCAGTCTGTGAATTTATAAAGTTTACCATAACATAGATTTATGACTGGTCCTGGAAAGGAGTCATATTATTTATTTAATCAATTAATTAATTAATTAATTAACTAACTAACTTGTATGCCGCCCACTCTCGGAAAACTCAGGGCAGCTTACAAATAAAAAGGGAAAGGGGAATATAAAAATAAAAAACAACAGTTAAAAATTCATAACACAAGATGGGGCTGGATAATTCAACAGCCCCAGGCCTGCCGGAACAGCCAGGTCTTGGTCGCTTTGCGGAAGGCCGGAAGGGTAGTGAGAGTCCGGATCTCAATGGGGAGATAGTTCCATAGGGCCGGAACAGCAACAGAGAAGGCCCTCCCCCGGGGGGTGGCCAGCCAACATTGGCCAGCAGATGGAATCCAGAGGAGGCCTAGTCTGTGCAATCTAATAGGTCTCTGGGAGGTAACTGGTGGCAGGAGGCGGTCTCTCAGGTAGCCAGGTCCGATACCATGTAGGGCTACTTACTCATTCAAAAATTGTAGCATGTCCACAGAAGAAAACCAGCTTAATTTTCAGAATCTCTAGAGATGCTGGTAATTATATGGGGAATTCTTCACCTTGGTGTATAATGCCAATTGTTAAGCAGCCCGGACAAGAACAGGTGAGTTTTGAAGTCCACCTTTGGATGGTTTTGCTTAGCTATTATTTGAGTCAGAGCTGTGACCCATAACCTGCTTAAGTGCTAGGTTAATCAACCAAGACTCTTGTTGCTCACTGGACAGAGACAACTTTTAATTGGCCGAGCTGAAAATTAAATGTGCATTAATTTATCTTCCAGGAATGCGATTGCTATATATATATAAAAACAATGCCTCAAATCAAGACCACTGGGTCAAATAACCAGGAGTGGCTACTAGATAATATACTGTGTTTATAGTATGCCTTTCATTTTCTGCAGAGTCTTAAAAAGTTTGGGTAATACCCATGTACATATCTGAAGGTGATCTATTGCTTAATATATTAATAGACTAACAACTGGGTGATTCATCAAGGACATACTGAAGTCTGTTGACGGTGAATATAATTTCATTCTATCAACACAATCCCAGGGCTGAAAACGTAGCTGGAGATACAGAGCTGCTTTTTCCTGCAGTGGAATTAACTCCCCTAAAAAAAAAAGAATATAAGTATATGTGAAATATAACAGATGATTCACTGGCTACAAATTTGTAATATTGGGAAGATTCATTGGCCACAGCCGCACCATCTGGCCCTCCCAAATGGAGTGGCTCTGGATTGATTCTTAACTTGCTGCTGTCTTATTAAAATAAAAGCTCTAGGCAAAAGAAGCAAATTCCAAGGATATCATCAGCCAAACGTTTGGGATTGAGTTTAATTAAGTTTGCCAAATGCTGTCTGTTCATGCCAGGTGAACCAGGGAGCAAAATATTAGCCTTGCAAGATAAATGCAGCTTCTTGCATGGCCCCGGATTTGCTGAGTGGCCCTTGGCAAGTCTTTAATTGTCCAGCTGCATTGATGACTGGCAGGGTAGATATACCTTTACATTCTTGCGTCCATGGGAAGTCTGTCTTAGCCTGCTTCATTTGCTGTGGGGGAAAAAAATAACAAGATATGTGGCAGACAGGTCTGAGGCCTTTAGATTGATTTCAGCTGAAGATGAAATAATACTTACACTTTTTTCTCAGAAGGAATAAATTATAGTTATGTTCCTTCTGAATTATTCTGTTCTGTTGCATTCTGTTCCATTCCATTCTGTTCTACATTCCATTGCTTTCTATTCTGTTCTATTCTGTTCCATTCCATTCTAGATTCTCTTCTCTTCCATTCTGTTCTATTCCTTTCTATATTCCTTTCTATATTCCTTTCTATATTCCATTCTATATTCCATTCCATTCTGTTCTGTTCTATTCTGTTCCATTCCATTCTAGATTCTCTTCTCTTCCATTCTGTTCCATTCCTTTCTATATTCCTTCTATATTCCTTCTATATTCCATTCTATATTCCATTCCATTCTGTTCTGTTCTATTCTGTTCCATTCCATTCTAGATTCTCTTCTCTTCCATTCTGTTCCATTCCTTTCTATATTCCTTCTATATTCCATTCTATATTCCATTCTGTTCTGTTCTATTCTGTTCCATTCCATTCTAGATTCTCTTCTCTTCCATTCTGTTCCATTCCTTTCTATATTCCTTCTATATTCCTTCTATATTCCATTCTATATTCCATTCCATTCTGTTCTGTTCTATTCTGTTCCATTCCATTCTAGATTCTCTTCTCTTCCATTCTGTTCCATTCCTTTCTATATTCCTTCTATATTCCATTCTATATTCCATTCCATTCTGTTCTGTTCTATTCTGTTCCATTCCATTCTAGATTCTCTTCTCTTCCATTCTGTTCCATTCCTTTCTATATTCCTTCTAGATTCCTTCTATATTCCATTCCTTTCTATTCTGTTCTATTCGGTTCCATTCCATTCTAGATTCTCTTCTCTTCTCTTCCATTCTGTTCCATTCCTTTCTATATTCCTTCTATATCAATTCTATATTCCATTCCATTCTGTTCTATTCTATTCTGTTCCATTCCATTCTAGATTCTCTTGTCTTCTCTTCCATTCTGTTCCATTCCTTTCTATATTCCTTCTATATTCCTTCTAGATTCCATTCCTTTCTATTCGGTTCTATTCGGTTCCATTCCATTCTAGATTCTCTTCTCTTCTCTTCCATTCTGTTCCATTCCTTTCTATATTCCTTCTATATTCCATTCTATATTCCATTCCATTCTGTTCTATTCTGTTCCATTCTCTTCCATTCTACATTCCGTTCTATATTGCATTCCATTCTGTTCCATTCCATTCTATATTCCTTCTATATTCTGTTTTCTATTCCATTCCCTTCCATTTCCTTCCATTTCCTTCCATTCTGTTCTGTTCTATTGATTTGATAGATGAAGTAATTTGGCAAGCTTTAAAGCAGGTTACTTATTTTATATGAATAATATGGAAAGGGATGGAATGGAGGCTGCCCAATTGTATAGCATCTAAGGGCTGTTACAGTAAGTCACATGACTTACAAGGAAGCAGGTATTTTTGATGACTGGGAGCCGACATGGAAACTGAAGAGGGAAAAGTCAAACAATTAATTAAAATGGTTGCCTCTAGAAATATGACTATTGCACTGGAATGGTTTGTTAGATGCTCCTTTTGATGAGTTGGGGACCAGACACAGATTTTATTTCTGGCTTTAAACCTAGATGCTTCTTGATCATCTTTTCCAGCCATGTGTGTATTTTCATCCAATATTTTCTTTCTTTCATACATGTCCACCAGATATGATGCTAAGTATCTGGAGCCTGATTACATTTCCAACATTTGGTGGACAAAGCAAAGGAGAACTCCTGAAGAATCCAGTTAGTGGTGACTTGTATCTCCCTTTGGGATTGTAAACAGGGAGGCAACAAATTGTGGAATTGCCCAAGGAGCAGTTTTTCCTTAAGAACTACATACAACATCACACAAATATATACTGGAAACCTGTCCTGGCATGGTGGTCATACTTTTACCAAGATGGCAGCAAAGCAGAACTCACGAAGAAGCCAGCTAGTGAAACTTATAGCTTCCTCTGGGATCATAAACAGGAAGACCACAAATTGTGGTTTAGTCTGACATCAAATGGCCTTAAGAAGCTAAGTCAAAATCAGATAAAATGCCTTGTGGTTTGGCATACCGACCAAGTGAACCAAGGCTCTCTCTGTGTGTGCATTACTTCTGAACATGTAACACATTATAGTCTCACACCAAGGGTATGGGCAAGCCAAGGAGATACTTTGGAGACTGGCTTTCTAGGTGATCTTTAGCAGTGTCTCTAAGATAAGAGTTCAGATCCATTTTCTCTATGTCAATAGTTGCAAAATTGTACAAAAACCACACATAAGTTGTTGGATGTTTACTTTCTGTACTTAACAGGCACCTGTCAGCTTCCTTACCCTGGCTTGCTTTAATTTCTGAAATCTTCTTTCCATTAACAAGTGGTAATACATGGAATACGGTAATACATGGGGGGGGGGGGAACATGCACTTTTAGTTTCTTCTCCTTTTTTAAAATAACATATCTAGGTTTGCACATATTTTACAGAGATGCATAGCTGTTAGCCAAGTGCCTTGTTTCCTCTTCTCTTCTCCTTCTCCTCCTCTCTCCTCTCCTACCCTACTCTCTTCTTTCCTTCCTCTCCTCTCCTCCTCTATCTCCTCTCCCTTCCTCTCCTCCCTCCCTGCCTCTCCTCTCCTCCTCTCTGCTCTCCTACCCTACTCTCTCCTCTCCCTTCCTCTCCTCGGAATCTTTTCACTCAACTCTCTATTCTAGTTGCATCTCTCATCTCTTGTTTTTAAGAGAAGAACAACTCCATGTAACAATTGTTTCAAAGCATCACCTGACTTCTACTTTCTTCAGAATCTAGCAAGGAGTAAGTTAGCTAAATTAATGGGGTAAAAGTGGAGCGAGGAAGAAATGTTCATTAAATAATACGAATGACAGATGCAGAGAAGGCACGCATGTGTAGAGGCAGAAACATCTGGAGAACATCAGAGATGCTGCTTTGGATCGTGGCACGACAAAACCGTGGTCCACTAAAGCGCGCCCGATTAAAGCGCGTCGCTGATGTCATCAGCAGCGCGACAACAGCGACTGCGGAGAAAAAAGAGCGTTTTAAAAAGCGCAAGCCGATTCACGTTAAGGTAAGGGTTAGGTTTAGGTTTAGGGTTAGGGTTAGGTTAAGGGTTAGGGTTAGGGTTAGGTTTAGGTTTAGGGTTAGGGTTAGGGTTAGGGTTAGGGTTAGGGTTAGGGTTAGGTTAAGGGTTAGGGTTAGGTTTAGGGTTAGGTTAAGCGTTAGGGTTAGGTTTAGGGTTAGGTTAAGGGTTAGCGTTAGGTTTAGCATTATGTTAAGGGTTAGGTTTAGGGTTAGGTTTAGGGTTAGGTTTAGGGTTAGGTTAAGCGTTAGGGTTAGGGTTAGGGTTAGGTTAAGGGTTAGCGTTAGGTTTAGCGTTATGTTAAGGGTTAGGTTTAGGGTTAGGTTTAGGGTTAGGTTAAGGGTTAGGTTTAGGGTTAGGTTTAGGGTTAGGTTTCGGGGGGTTAGGTTTAGGTTTAGGGGTTATTTTTAGCTTTAGCGCTCACAGCGTGCTTTTTTCGTCGCGCTGTGATGACGTCAGATACACGGTTTCGTCAAGCGCGCTTTAGTTGACCGCGGTTTTGTGGTGGAACCGCTTTGGATACCCAAAGAGTGGCCCTATCATAAGAAGAGTGTTGGGCAGTGTTGATCCCTGGACTAAAAAGGCATCTTTATTAAACACCAGGCCTTCTTAAATCACATCACTGTAGCCAATTGCCTTTTAGTGCAGCCTATCGAAAAACATTATTCTGCTTGTTCTTTCTCACGACTCTGACAATATCTGATTATTCCATTTGCGGCTTCCTACAAGTAACCGCAACACACGCGGGCCTTTTAAAAAAAAATTGTTGAGATTTGTAAGACATCCCACGGCTCAATGCACATTTTATTTAATACGAAAATTGTATTTGGAGCTGTTTGATTTTCAGAAATAACAAGAAAAACGGCTCCAATTTATAATGGTAATTAGTTTTCAACCCACCAAGTCTGAATATCTCTGTATTTACTACCTTGTAAAGGGCTATCACAACAAGCCCTGAAGCATTATTTGAAAATTAATAAGCTAAAGAAGAAGGGCATTCTTCTCCCTTGCATAGCAACACAGCCCGCATTAAGCTTTTTTGATTGCGAAATCCAGCTTTTTCAATTACAGGTTTGCCAAATTGTGAAGCCTGGAAAAAAAAAAAAACCAACTATAAAAGGCAATTATCAATGTTTCTTAATGCCACAAATGAGTAATGCAATGTAGGCTTTATTACGGCTCAAAAACAAAGAATTATGTTGTCGAGAGACTGAGCGATGTCTGGGTGAAATCAAGATTGACTCACAGCATTCCAGACCTGCTCCAAGAAAAACATAAGCCTCCTTAATGGTAGAGGGGAAGAGAAAGGGAAAGAAAAATCTGGCAGTTCCTCCGCATTTTTAGAAATTAATTAGGAACTGGAATCGGAATGTTTTCTTGCTCTTATTATTGTACTTTGTTTTTTCTTCTTCTTCTTCTTCATGCAGTTTGCAAATTGTGCTCGGCTCAGGAAAGACATTGCAGACGTCCTGATGCTAAGACTTTAAATGTTGCATTTTCATGGATTTTTAGAGTCCTATTGGTGTACACAAGGCACTACGGAAGATTTAATTAAGATCCTTTAAATAGAAATAAATAAAACCCGTGCTTCAATTGTGAGTGAGGGAGACGAAGGAAACCTTTCAATAAAATCTCCCCAGAGATTTCTTACCAAATCACTCCTTACTGGCTTTGTTGTGCAATTAAGGCTAAGACTCCGTTATAGAGGAGGCGGAGGCCGGGAAAAGGCTCTTTATTCATTCGGCGTTTGAGGCATAAAGGGTTAGGCTTGAGGAAAACCATTGAAAGGGGCTACACAATAGCAATAGCAGTTAGACTTATATACTGCTTCATAGGGCTTTCAGCCCTCTCTAAGCGGTTTACAGAGTCAGCATATTGCCCCCAACAACAATCCGGGTCCTCGTTTTACCCACCTCGGAAGGATGGAAGGCTGAGTCAACCCTGAGCCGGTGAGATTTGAACAGCCGAACTGCAGAACTGCAGTCAGCTGAAGTAGCCTGCAGTGCTGCATTTAACCACTGCGCCACCTCGGCTCAAAGCTCCTTGGTGCGTGGTTTCCTCAAAGCACAGAGAGAGCCGTATCCACCGGAAAACTCAGCGTAGGTTTATTCTTTGGAGGCATCTCCAGATCAGTTCTCCGTGGGTGGATTGGCACATCCATGTGGCTTTTCATGAGAAACACGCAGGCCACAGCCTGTGGAAGCTGACTCTTTCAGGAAATGCAAGTCTTTTTGCTTTGGGAAGAAGTAATACTTAGTTCAGGGATGGCTAAACTTTTTGTACTTGTGTGCCGAAATCCTGCGCGTGTGCGACAGTGCGCTTGCATTCCCACACCCACAATGCAATATGCATCTCGCCCCAATGTCCTCTATTGGGATAACTTTGGAGAGTGGATTATGGAATGCACACATTTTGTTGAATTTTTGGATTGTGGTGTTGGGAAAAATATCCATTTGGTTCAGTTCCAAGCTGGGAGAAAGACACTGGAAACATGGAGGCTGATTGGAAAGAAGGTTTAATGATGAAGCACAACCACGTGGATTTGTGGCTCTGGACAGCTGACCATATGGAGTTGAGAGTGGGGGTATTTATATCTTCTCTTGATGTCAGGGTTCCAAATAGCATCTAAAAGTAAATCAGAGTCCAAGGCAAAGTATTCCTCAAAGTTCCAATTTATTAAGAGAGTTGTGTTGGCACATCTGGGAAAACCCAAATCTGAAAGCTTCCTGGTTTTCCCCACCCAGTGAAAGTTCAAGATCTTGCCCCCACACCCACAAGTCCATCACATGGTCCAATCTCCCACTGCCATGCTGGCAGTTCCACCCATCCAGTTCCGGTCAGGTGCAGAGACAAAGATGACCTTGACTTTCTAAGAAGAATGTTGTTATGGCTACATATCACCCAACTCCGTATAATCCCCCCTCCCATTTTCCCACAATAGAAAATGCATAGTAGAATAATAGAAAATGTGGCAGGCCTGAAGTCCAAAAAAGAAAAGATGGCATGCAGACCTGACAGGAGCATTTAATATTGAAATCGATCGATCACTGATGTTCTTCCTTCTCTTTGTGGCACCAAAGGGCTAAATGCTCTTCCAATTTCATAAGTCGACGGAGGTGCTGATGAAACCAATCTGCAAAAGTTCCATGTGGGTCCCAAATCTTTCGAGACATGTAGGGAAGACATGCAGTGAAGCTGTTTCCTTTATAAGGGAAAGCTTTATTAAAACAAGGCCATTCAACAATCCACATCATTATATCTCATTTAAAAGTTACCCAGGCTCTTAAAAGAGTTTCTCTTAAGCAAATGGAGCAATCATGATTACATCCTAGAGAAAAATCTGACATGTTCAAAGCGAATAAAACATAGGAGATTCAAATATTGGCAAAATGTTCTTGTGTGTGTCTTTTTTCCCCATCTTCTGTTGTCCCACAGCAGTTGTGCATTTCTATAGCCCAATATACAGGACTGAACAATAATCACCTACCGAGTATACTTCCCCTCTTAGAACTCCTGAAACATTAATTATTCTTTATAATATTTGCTAGCCAGATAAAGTTATAGCTCTGCAGGTAATGAAAAGAATTGCAATAATCCAGACCATTTTTTAATTTTTTTTTTCCTGTAGCAAGCGGAGGGAAGCTATTCAATGTTTGGCATTTGCAATAAGCGTAAAAAAACCTTTTCATCCACTGAAAGAAGAAGATGTATTAGATTGTGGCCCAAACGAAAATGGCTAAGAATGATATTCAAGTTCCCTTGGACATTCTTTACCAGAAATTCATCTCTTACACTGGTCATTTGTGGGGATGGTGGAGAACTCTTCAAGGACACAGTCTCTATCCTCAAGTTCTCCTTTCCTTTTCAGATTAACTCCATTAGTTTTCTTTTCAGTGTTCTTGAGCCTGATGAGACATTGAGGAAGAAATTAGCTGGTCCAGTGTCTGGGGAGGTCAGAAAGATGGTCTCTCTCTCTCTCTCTCTCTCCCCCTCCCTCCCTCCCTCTCTTGCTCTCTCTCTGCCTGATTCCATGCATTCCTTTCTGTTCTGACCTAGGCTTCCCAAGATCATGAAGCCAATTCCTCATCTCAATAAAACCTCTTTTATTTAGGTTAAAGGGAATTCCTCTCCAGCAAAGTCCCGACAAAAAGTCTTTCATGAGATTTTACAACTACAGACCTTTATCAGGCTTGGAGAGTTGCCAGGCCAATATCATCCAAACGCCACACTGTAGCAGCAATTTCTTGGCAAGAAGTCAGGAATAGATCTTCACCCTAATGAATTGAACTAATTGTCTCCTGCAAACTCCACTCCCCTTTCACTCCTCTTTATTCCTCATGGAAGGGGCCATTCACCATCCACCATCCACCTGTGGCTTTACTCCTGAGTTGGGCCTTGTTGCTTAGCTGTTCCCTTCTCCTGGCAGCTCTGTGCATGCTCACAATGGGAACAGGCTCCAGCTGTTCTTCTGCCCCACTTATATCCAACTCCAAAGGTAGTTGATAACTGTCAGACGGCCCTGGCTCCATCTTTGCCTCTGACACAGAACAATACTCAGAGCCTTCTCCAGACTCCAGGTCTGGCCCATGTTCCTCCCCAACCTCTTCACTGTCTGAGTCTGTCTCCAGTTCTGCTGGCCACTGGCAGGCTACAACGCTTTTCAGGAAGTAGGTGAAACAGAAGTTTGAACATTAGATTCTTCCGAACAAGTGCATGCTGTTCTCTTCCCATCACACTCTATCAAGAGATCTCTGAGAAGTAGTTTATTCCCTTTGCTGTAAAGTTATAAAGTTTCTTCTTAGTTGAGTTTGACTTCTGGAGATCACATGGACAGATAGCTTTTTGGCAAAAGCATGGAAATGGTTGACCATTGCCTTCTACCAAGTTGATCTTTCCAACCTTATATAATATAATAGCAGAGTTGGAAGGGACCTTGGGGGTCTTCAAGTCCAACCTCCTGCCTAGGCAGGAAACCCTACACCACATCAGACAAATGGCTACCCAACATCTTCTTTAAAACTTCCAATGTTCGAGCATTCACAACTTCTATTCTATTCTGTCCTGTACTGTACTGTCCTGTCCTGTCCTGTTCTGTTCTATTCTATTCTAAATTAATTTTATCAAAATTTCATCTTTTTTGTCTCCTAAAGTTAGACAACACGACTGAGTGACAGGAGGTGGATTCTTGTCACACAACTCCCAGACTCTTCATAAATAGTGGGAAAATGGAAAGTTGTTTTAGTCTTCTTCACATCTATCGTGACATCTGGCCCAGGCTAGGAATACAGATTATCTGGCTGGCTGGCTCTCTATCTAGCCCTCCCGTAGTTGTATTAAGTTCACCATCTGTGTCGCTAGCAGTAACCCAGGAAAAGAAGGAGCCAGATGGAACGCCGAACCCCAATAAAATTGCTGCTCCTGTTTTCATGGCAGGCTTCACTTCATCTTAAGTCTTGGAAAAGTCTTCAAGAGCCGTGTCTTTTGTTACCCGTTTTTAGTGACAACCAACCACCTTACGCCTTT
This sequence comes from Thamnophis sirtalis, assembly GCF_051295495.1. Classification (NCBI taxonomy): domain Eukaryota; kingdom Metazoa; phylum Chordata; class Lepidosauria; order Squamata; family Natricidae; genus Thamnophis; species Thamnophis sirtalis. The sequence continues at coordinate 11,755,791 of NW_028261392.1, forward strand.
TGGCATCTCGTCAGTTTAGCAGATCCACAGCCATCCATCACCGCAGTTAGGACTGTCACACTTGTTTAACTTTAGCATCAGCCAACAGCACGAAGTTCTAGTTACTGATCAGCATCATTGCAGTTGTCAGCAGGGAAGCTTTACAGGGTGAGTTTACATCTGCAGTTTTCCGTCTGATGTCAGAGCTGGGGATTTTCAGAGGGGAGATGTTTTTCAAATGCAGTAGAACATTTCTTCATAGAATCATATGGATAGAAGGGACCTTGGAGGTCTTCTACTCCAACCCCCTGCCCTAGACAGAGCTCTTTTCCCATCTTGGACAAAGGGCTGTCCAGTCTTTGCCTCCAGCGACAAAGAAACCAAAAATTCCAGGAAGCAAACTATTCCATTGATTAATTGTTCTCAGTGTCGAGAAATTTATCTTCAGTTCTCCCATTGGATCTCCCACTGGGAAGCTTCTTCCCACTGCTGTCCATTTTGCTCTCTGAATTCAAGGGGACCTAACCCTAAGTGGGTTTTTCCCCCAATAGGATTTCCCCATGTATTTTAGTAAGAAGCGTAGATAGGGGGAGGACGAACAATACCAAATGGGCTACGACTCCATTGGCAACATCTGTTTTGCTCCGCGAATTCAACAGGACCTATCCCTAATCCTAACCCTAAATTGGTCTTTTCCCACAATAGGATTTTCCCATGTATTTCACCAGGAAGCGTAGATAAGGGGGGCTCAAAATGTCATCCACCTCCAAACTATACAAATGGGCTATGAATCATTTGGGGACGTCCGTTTTCCTCTGCGAATTCATACCAATGAGCATCTCACAGTCAAGAAATTTATCTTCAGTTCTCCCATTGGATCTCCCACTGAAAAGCTGCCACCCACTGCTGTTCGTTTTGCTCTCCAAATTCAAGTGGACCTAACAATAAGTGGGTTTTTCCCCCCAATGGGATTTTCTCATGTATGTCATCAGGAAGCATAGATTGGGGGGGGGGGGACTCAGAACAACATGACCCTCCTAATAATATCGATGGGCTACGAATCCATTGGTGATGTCCATTTTGCTGTCCAAATTCAGCCTAACAGTAACCATAAGTGGGTTTTCCCCCCAATAGGATTTTCTCATGTATTTCACCAGGAAGCTTTGATGGGGCTTTGATAGGGCTCGGAAAGTCATGACTTTCCTAACAATACCAATTGGCTATGAATTCATTGGCAATGTCTGTTTTGGTCTCCGAATTCAAGGGATGCTAATGACAACCCTAAGTTGCGGGGGAGGGTGCTTGAAAACTCATCCACCTCCTAACCATACCAATGGACTATGAATCCTTTGGCGATGTCCATTTTCCTCTGAAAATTCAAGGGGACATAACCCTAACCCTAAGTGGGTTTTTCCACCAGTGGGATTTTCCCATGTATTTCACCAGGAAGCATAGATAGGGCGTGGGGTCCTTAAGTCATGACCCTCCTAATAATAGCAATGGGATACAAATTTGTTGGCAACAACTGTTTTGCTCTCCAAATTCAAGGGGACCTAACCCAAACTCTAAGTGGGTTTTCCCACCAATGGGCTTTTGTCATGTATTTCACCAGGAAGCGTAGATGGTGTGGGGGGGGGGCTCTTTAAGTCATTATCCTCCTAATAATACTGATGGGCTACGAATCTGTTGGCAACAACTCCTTTGCTTTCCAAATTCAAGGGGACCTAACCCTAAGTGGGTTTTTTCCACCAATGGGATTTTCCCATGTACAGTATTTCACCAGGAAGCGTAGTTGAGGGAGGGGGGTTTGAGAAGTTGTGACCCTCCTCACAATACCCCTGGGCTATGAATCCATTGGTGACATCCGTTTTGCTCTCCAAATTCAAGGGGACCCTAACTCAGGACTAGCCAAACCCAAAACCTTCAGCTGTTCTTCAAATGTTTTAGCCTCCGGGCCTTGCTCTTCTCAACTTTTTTCAAAGTCTCAACATCTTTTTTTGTAGTATGGTGACTAAAATTGGTTTCAGTATTCCAGGCGTGGTCTTATTACCGTTAGGGTTGCTGCTTTCCAGGCCTGCCTTCTAGCATTGTACAAAACTTTGGAATCTAATCAAGAGAGATTCCAAAGCTGGATTGGTTTCAGCTGAAGCAAACCTCACTTGTCAGTCTTGGGTTCTGGTCATTATGCTGGATATTCTGCTTTCCCCCCCCTGTCTACTCACCTTTTGGTGTTGCGGCCCAGCAGGAGCTGTTGGAGCTGCCACCAGACTCCGACAGCGAGGGGCCCTATGAGTCAGCTCTGGAGGATGTGGAGGACCCTGGACAGGGTTCCGACTCTGAGCAGGGCACAGAAAGGCTGGTTGGCCAACAGAAGGCACCTGAGCCTTGGACCAGTGTGGAGGAGACAAGGGAGAATGAGCCGGAGGCCAGTAGTGAGTTCTTCCTGGATGCACGGCACCGAAGAGCTACTAGGCGTCAGGAACAGTTGCGCAGTTACAGGAGGTAATTGCACTCAGCTGGTGGTCATTAGGCTCCTCTCCAGACTATAAACAGACTGCTTGTTCACACACCCCTCTTGCAGAAGTAAACGCAGGATCGAATGTCGGAGAACATTGTTATGAGCTTGGCAGGCTGGATTGCTGCCAAGCCTTATCTGTGTTTATTGCTGCCCAAGCTTGTCTGTGCCGGTTTGCTGCCAAGGACCTGTCTGTCTGTTAATTAAATACCGTAACTTATCTTTGGCTCGGAGTGTGCTTTGGTGTGGAACGAGGGGGGTCAGAACATTTTGGTATTATTATTATTAACTTGGGGAGGTCTTCTTCTTGGTCCAACTTAGTGTAAATAAGCAGTCTCTCCTAAAAATCCTGGGATTTAGGAATCATGTAGTTGTCAAGTAAGACAACTGAGTGGTCATCTATGGTGGGGAAGGAGCGACATCACATACTACATCATGATTTAGCATGCAAATGTCATCTGCACAACGGCATCATAAAGAATATGAAATCACTTAGCTTTTCTTGGATTCTCTGGGCCACCTGTGACTTGTTGGGAAGTTATGTTTCTTCTACTTTTCTACCTAACGGCATCCATCCACGGGTAATAATGTTCCCAGCCTCAAAAAGGCACAAAAATCAAATCTACCTGAAGGGCTGCTTCGTTTATTGCGGCGTATCTATCTACCCATGCATGCTTATCATCTGATAGAGATTGGAGGTGGCACCAGAGCTCAAGCAAATCAAAGCGTAAATCTCCCCAGTCCTTTCCATTGGATGCCAAGGAACTTCTAAAAAAAAAACATGCATTGAGGTTGTCTGTGGGGGTGGGGGGAAACAAAGTCTTTGGACACCCCAAATGGAGCCCCGCGGGTCAGAAGAGAGACCTAACCCTCTGCTTAAGCTACAGACCCAGAGCAACTCTGCAAAAGGAGATATGGAAGCATTCCAGATATCAACGCCAACTTCCTCTTGGCTCAGCCTCCTCTGTATTCCCATTGGCACAAAGGGAGTAAGGAGGTATTACCTTAGGAAGCCTAGCAGAACTCTTTGTACACAGCTGGAACCCACAAGAGGCTGACTACATCTCTGGGAAGGCTAAGTGAATTTGTTTAAGGTAAGTTATGCTGACAGAAATCCCTCTAGGGTTTAATTGCGCTGTTTGCACATCAGGCTGCAAAGCTCTCCATGCACTTTCCTGCTACTGCACTTATTGTCAGCAAGGATGCAGGGATGAAGCTACGTAGGACTAAATAAAGCATGGAAATACCTTGCTATGCCCATCTAACCTAATTTTACAACAGACCCGGTGTCTTTTTTCATCAGGTTTTTTTTTGCAAAAATTAAATACCGTAACATTGAACAAGTTCATCAGCATATTGAAGTGAAATAACTAGGGATGCAGAAATTATATATAATTTATATTATATATAAATTATATATTATATTATATATAAATTATATAATATATTATATTATATATAAATTATATAATATATTATATTATATATAAATTATATTTTATATAAATTATATATTCCTTTATATATTCTTTTGTATGTTGTGTTGTGTTGTGTTGTGTTGTGTTGTGCTGTGCTGTGTTATGTTCTGTTCTGTGTTATGTTCTGTTATGTTCTGTTCCATTCTATTATATTTATTATATTAACAGAAGAATTATTGAGTCCGTCATCTGTACTTCTATAACTGTCTGGTTTGGCTCTGCAACCAAATAAGAACTTTGACGGATAATTAGAACTGCAGAAAAAACAATTGCTACCAATCTGCCTTCCATTGAGGACCTATATACTGCACAAGTCAAAAAGAGGGCTCTGAAAATATCTACAGACCCCCCCACATCCTGGACACAAATGGACCTGGAGCCGAGGTGGTGCAGTGGTTAAAGTGCAGCACTGCAGGCTACTTCAGCTGACTGCAGTTCAGCAGTTCGGCTGTTCACATCTCACCGGCTCAAGGTGGACTCAGCCTTCCATCCTTCCGAGGTGGGTAAAATGAGGACCCGGATTGTTGGGGGCAATATGCTGACTCTGTAAACTGCTTAGAGAGGGCTGAAAGCCCTATGAAGCGGTATATAAGTCTAACTGCTATTGCTATTGCTATTGCTATAAATTGTTTTAACTCCTACTCTCACAATGACGCTATAGAGCACTGCACACCAGAACAACTAGAAACAAGGACAGCTTCCCCCCGAATGCCATCACTCTGCTAAACAACTAATTCCCACAACACTGTCAAACTATTTACTAAGACTGTATTACTACTATTCTTCTCTTCCTTCCTAGTACCTATCTCTTCTCACTTATGACTATAACCATGTTGCTTGTCTCTTTACACTTTATATTGTTTTATTTTTTCCCTAGTATGATTTGATTGCTTATTAGTAACTTATGTCTATCACTGTTGTATCTTGTGATTCTTGATGTATATATTTTATCTTTTATTTTTGTACACTGAGAGCAATGCTCTCAGAGCATATGCACCAAAGACAAATTCCTTCTGTGCCCTATCCAACCACACTTGGCTAGTAAAGAATTCAATTCAATTCAATTCTATCCGATCCGATCTGATTAGTGGTGGGTTTCAAAAATTTTTGGAACCTCTTCTGTAGGTGTGGCCTGCTTTCCGGGTCCACTGGTGGAACCTCTTCTAACCGGTTCGGTAGATTTGACGAACCGGTTCTACCGAATAGGTGTGAATTGGTAGGAACCCACCTCTGGATCTGATCCTATCCTATCCTATATTCTTTTCTATATGGAAGTTAAGGTTGCATTTGTTCATCAGGATTTACAGCAGTAAGTGAGTGAAAATAATGTTTCTTTTGCATTAATCAGCCAAAGAAATGTGAGCCTTATGTCCATTCACCATTAAACAATTGAAGTTTAAATGGGCAAAAAAGTGAATGCAAGAAATGGTAGGAGAAGCACAGTGCAGTGACATCTTTTCAATGTGTTGTCAGACAGGGACAGGCTGATTTTGCCACCGCTAGGAAAATTAAATCAACCATCTTGCTGTATTGTTAGGGCCGTTCACCTGGGTAGAAGCAAAGTCTCGGGAGGGAAAATTAGACTTTGTTACATGAAGCCAACTACATAACATGTTTTAAAGGAAGCTAATGCCGCAAGGAGAGAACCAATTTGATGTAATGGTTAATGGTTAAGGAAACCAGAAGATCGTGAGTTCTAGTCGAGCCGAGGTCGCGCAGTGGTTAGGGTGCAGTACTGCAGGCCACTTCAGCTGACCGTTATCTGCAGTTCAGCGGTTCTAATCTCACCGGCTCAAGGTTGACTCAACCTTCCATTCTTCCGAGGTGGGTGAAATGAGGACCCAGACTGTGGGAGCGATATGCTGACTCTGTAAACCACTTAGAGAGGGCTGAAAGCCCTATGAAGCGGTATATAAGTCTAACTGCTATTGCTATTGCTATAGTCTCACCTTAGCCATGAAGCCAGCTGAGTGATCTTAGACCAATTCCCCCCCTCTTCTCTCTCAAACTTAGGAAGAAGAGAAGGAAGAAGGGAAGGGAAAAGGAGGCAATGGCAAACTGTTCTTGAAATCTTGCCATGAAAATTGCAGGGACTAATCCTGGCAGTTGCCAGAAGTCAGCACCCAAAGAATGAAGATGGGGGTGGGTGGGGAGCAAAGCACCCCACAACAAGACTAACATTTAGCTCATGATCCAGAGGTAGAGGTTGCATCTCATAAAAATTAGTCAGAATATGCTTGGTCAAAGCACAAGCAGCTTACTTGGGCAAAATTTAAATTTAATCCTTTGGGGGTTAAAAATGAAAACACAGAATGAAAAACTTTGGCTAGGGAGCTATGTACTGTATGTAGGGATGAACTGGAATCTAATGAAATAATTAGTGTGGAATTAAGACAAATGTTGACTCAAAATGTTCATGGCCTTTAGTGTTTATATGGTCAGTGCTCTGAATAATAAAAAATAAAGAGAGAAACAGAGGTGTTAGAAACAAAAAAAGTAAAGGTTTCTGTTCTGACCCCCCCACTCCGTACGGTGAGTCATGCCGACACAAGATTACTGCTAGCCAATTTATTCACAGTAAATTAACACACCGACAAGACTTTGGCAGCAACCCAGATTTCCACAGATAAAGAATACACACAAGAGCTTCTCCAGCTTTAGTATAACGGTTGTGTCCTGCAAAAAGCCTCCTCCCAAAGTCTCTTCTTATATACTCTCTTGGGGGGAGCCTAATCACAACCACCTGGCCCCAATTATTTTCTATATCTCCGTAGTTGCTGTCGGCGCTTATCTGCCCGTCTTTGCTGGCGTCCGGGACCACCTCCCTTAGTTCCTCCCCACTGCTCCAGGGCCTGACATCAGGGACAAACTTCCTTTGGCTTTCACCGCTGCTCCATGCCTCAGGTGCCTCCTGGTGGCAAACCAGCCTCTCTGGTCCCTGCTTGGAGTCTGAACCCTGTCCAGGGTCCTTCACATCTTCCAGAGCCGACTCATAGGGTCCCTCGCTATCGGAGTCTGTTTGCAGCTCCAACGGCTCCTGCTGGGCCACAACAGGTTTCCCTATTCAGTTGTGTCAGACTCTAGGGCACGCTGCTCATCTCTGTTTCTTGGCTGAGGAATTCAGCGTTGTCTGAAGACACTATCCATGGTCATGTGGCCAGCATGGCCTTATGCCAAAGATTCATGGAATGCTGTTTCCTTCCCACTGAAGTGGTACCTATTTATGGTATCTATTCACATCTGCATGCTTTCGAACTGCTAAGTTGGCAGGAGCTGGGGCCAGTAACGGACGCTCATCCCATTGCATAGAGTTCAGGTCTCAAACATAGACTGTGTCACCTGTCTAGCTGACAAGCACAGAGACTTTAAGCCGTGCGCCATCATGTGAGTACACAATTTTGTGGACTAACACCATGTATACTAACACATTCTGTTAGTACACATCATGTTAGGCTAATATGATTAGGAGTAAGTGAATTGATTGTTGGGACCTGAACACAACATGTTGGTCAAGGAATGGAAGCAATAGACAATAACACCTGTATTATGTGTTTTAAAATAGTCTGCATCTACCTTGAAAGCCAAGAAAATAAATTTGTGGCCACTATTCAGATTTATTTATTTATTTAACTCAGATCAACTGGGTTAGGGCCGAAGCGGTGCAGTGGTTAGAGTGCAGTACTGCAGGCTACTTCAGCTGACTGCTAGCTGCAGTTTGGCAATTCAAATCTCACTGGTTCAAGATTGACTCAGCCTTCAATCCTTTTCAGGTGGGTAAAATGAGGAGGACCCAAAATGTTGGGGGCAACAGGCTGACTCTGCAAACCACTTAGAGAGAGCTGTAAAAGGGTTATATAATTGATATATAATTCTAAGTGCTATTACCATTGCTAAAGTAAGTGAAAGAAGGAAGAGAGCAAGAGAAAGAACACGGGAGTAAGTAAGATTATCCTACCTCTTCAGGTACTTTAACTCTATCATAAGCCAAATCAAAACAATGGTTGCTACGTTACATCTCACACTCAATGACAAATTTGGAGTTCAATATTGAAGCTCAAATATGGTGCTGCTACTCTTACTTTTCCATCATGTTTCTTATCCTTGTCCTTTTCCACTTCCCCTTTCAGCAGCAGCAGCCCCAGAATTAAGTGGACACCCTACTTATTTGAAGAAGCCTACTTATTTGTCTTATTTATTTGAATTAGTTATTTGAGGGGACGCAGTGGCTCAGTGGCTAAGATGCTGAGCTTGTTGCTCAAAAGGTTGGCAGTTTGGTGGTTCGAATCCCTAGCGCCGCGTAATGGAGTGAGCTCCCCTTACTTGTCCCAGCTTCTGCCAATCTAGCACTTCAAAAGCACATAAAAAAGGCGAGTAGAAAAATAGGAACCACCTTTTGTGGGAAGGTCACTCTGTGCTCTGTGCGACTTCAGCATTTAGTCACGCCAACCACATGACCACAGAGACGTCTTCGGACAGCGCTGGCTTTGTAATGGAGATGAGCACTGCCACCTAGTGTCAGGAATGACTAGCACATATGTGCGAGGGGAACCTTTATCTTTATTTTTACTTATTTGTCTAATCATCCTTCTGTAGTTTCCTCCAGTCAGTCGGGATTTCAAAGGTGCTACTACAAGCCATGGCATCTTGGTACTGTAGCGGCAGGGGTGGGTTTCAACCGATTCGCGGCGGTCCCTGCGAACCGGTTGGTTGCCGAACCCGGAAGTAAGTAACTTCCGGGAATGGCGAAGGGCCCACCCGCGCCCGTGTGCGCCCGCCCGTGCCCGCTTCTTACCTGGTTTTGACAAATTCTGCGCTTCCACGCATGCGCAGGACGCATACAGCACCTGCGCGATCCTCCAGGAGCAGCTGGAGCATCGCACAGACGCTAGTACGCATGCATGCGCCGCACGTGTGCGTGAGGACGCCACGCGTGTGTGCGAGGACGCCGCCGGCCTCGTTCCAACTGAACCGGTTGGAACGGGGCGAGAAACCCACCCCTGTGTAGCGGGGACACATCAGCTGGTGGGAAACAAAATGGAAGGCAAACAATATCTTTGGCTGCTCACAAACTACATTCTCAATCTAGATTTGGCTTCCTTCAATCATCCATTTCCTTTACTTTAAAAGAAGAGACTGGCATGATTTATCAAGTCTGGTCTGTCATCCAGGCGTTTCAGATTGCCAGGTTTTGACCCAACAAATATTTTTTTTTTTTTGAAAAAAAGAATACCCCTTTTGTTGGCTTGCAGGAGTAGATTAGTCTCTATTCCACTTGTTTGTTTGTTCGAACTTTACTTCCTTGATTGAGATAAGCAAAAAAAATATTCTAAACTAACTCAGCCAAAACAAAGGCTAGACAACAGCTTTGCCCATCCTGGGTCTGAAATGTACCTTTGGTGTTTAATTTGGCCTCATTGAGTATCTTCTGATGTGTCCCTGTGGCTTCCTGCAGTTGGACTGTTAGAGTAAGCAGGGACCTCAGCTCTCTGCCATGAAGACTTGCTGAGTTCATCAGTTTCCCCCCAGGAGATGGGTCTTAACATTTAACCCCCTTTTCTGCTAAGACAACAAGAAAGGAAGCTAATCTCCTTTTAAGAAAGACACGTGACCTTCCTCCAAGCACCGGAAACTTTGATGAGGTCCTTTGAATTTGTCTGTGTTAAGAAGTTTGAAAAGGGCTGGCTCAAAAGACAGCAAGGAAGTCAGAAGGGTTGGCTCTTTTTCTTTTTATTGTTATTTTTAAATACATCCTAGAGTTAGTCTCTTTTGAATTTTGGGTTGTTGGCTTTTTAAAAAAAAAAATGTAAGGAGAAGATGCTTGTTTTCCCAGAAGTGACATCCAGAGAAGAAGACGGTTTGGTTAAGGATTATTCTGGGTTTTAGATCTGCTGTTCTCCAATTTTGTACCATTATGCCTACACAACTCTTTTAATTCTAACAACTCTACACATGGAGCTGCACAGATGTACACACACATCTTTCTTACAAAGGAATGAGGATTGATGTAGAAACATAACATGGGAAAAACTTAATTGTAAATACTATGGAGAAGAAAAACACCCTCAGAACAATTGAACAATACACAACAACAACAACAACAACAACAACAACAAAAACAAGAAGAAGAAGGAGGAGAAGGAGAAGGAGAAGGAGAAGGAGAAGGAGAAGGAGAAGGAGAAGGAGAAGGAGAAGGAGAAGGAGAAGGAGAAGGAGAAGGAGAAGGAGAAGAAGTTGCAGTTTCCTGCTGTAGTGTCAGTGGAGCTGCAAAAGACTGTGCTACTCAGAACAACATACATTTTAAGAAGATATTTGGTTGATGCCTAGCATGCTGGCAGCAACCTTATCAACCACCAGAGCCAGTCAATGGTATTTGTGATACATTTTTAAATGTTCAGTTGACTGAGTTCCATGTTTAATGAATAAAAGAGATAATAATAAAAGGAGAGGATGAAGATCTTGTGGGACTTTCAAATGCACACCGATTGTCATTTGGAGGCACAACACGCCAGAAGATCTTGTGGGACTTTCAAATACAAACGGATCGTCATTTGGAACACAACATGCCAGATATCCTGGTTGTAGAGGGCCAAAGTGTACAGTTTATTGATATCGCTGTTCCAGGAGATGCCAGAGTCGAAGAAAAAGAACTAGAAAAAATAATGAAATATTGCGACCTGGCCATCAAAACCACACAGCTATGGATGAAGCATGTAACAGTGATTGGCAATACCAGGTGATAGCAGGGTCGCCGAGAAGGATTATGAAAAAATTGCAAAATACCAGGACTTAAAAATCGAAATTCAACGACTATGGCACAAACCAGCAGTGATAATTCCAGTGGTAATTGGCACACTGGGTGCTATTCCAAAAGCACTGGAATTACATTTAAAACAGTTAAAAATTGACAAAATCACCATCAGTCAAATGCAAAAAGCCGCACTGCTTGGATCTGCACGCATATTACGAAAGTACGTTATGACGTCCTAGGCCCCTGGGTGGGGCCCGACTAGTAACCAATGCCAAATCCGGTGAAACAACTGGCCGTTGTGATACAATTATATAATAATAATAATAATAATAATAATAATAATAATAATAATAATAATAATAATAATAATAATAATGATGATGATGATGATGATGATACAAACTGCCGACTTTGCAATAACAAAGTCGAAACTGTTTCAGATTTAATATGTGAATGCAGCAAAATCGCACAAACTGATTACAAAGCTAGACACGACCAAGTTGCTAAATTAATCCACTGGTCATTATGTAAAAGATATGATTTACCTGTATCTAGAAAGTCATGGGAACATAAAGTGGAAAAAGTTATCAAAAATGAGAAGGTGAAGATCTTGTGGGACTTTTGAATAAAAACGGATCGTCATTTGGAACACAACACGCCAGATATCATGGTTGTAGAGGGCTGAAGTGTACAGTTTATTGATATCGCTATTCCTGGATTTTACTAACTGGAAGGAAAACCTTTGGTTAATCAAAAGGCAGAGCAGTGGTCCCTTTAGATCAGTGGTTCCCAAACTTTTTCAGTCCATCACCCCCTTGGTGCTACAAACTGATCCTCAGTACCCCCCACCCAGTGGTGGAATTCAATTTTTTTACTACCGGTTCTGTGGGCATGGCTTGGTGGGTGTGGTTGGGGGGGATCATGTGACTGGGCGGTTTGCACGATGGAAGGAAGATAGTAACAGTAAAATTCAAAACTGTAACAATTATTTGCACATTTATTCATAATCCAATTTAAAAATCTATCCAACTTTAGCTGGATAGTCACATCCCTGCAATAACATCATTGTAATTTTCAGTTTCATTAATTTCCACAATATCAACACTAGCTTTACTACTAACCCCTTCCAAACCAACTGCATACTCTTTTAAGATTTGGTGGTCTAAATATCAAAAATGGTTGACTCACATCACACATCTAAGCAAAACTGAAGTACAATCTATTTTTCCTTTTTTTAAAAAAATCTCGACTTTAATATTTGTATTACTGTTTTCATCCAGTCCCCATCCAAAAATGGCAAGAAAGTCTGGTGTCATTTTTTTTAAGCAATCATGGACAGATAATTGCTCATACTAGTCTTAATATTATTGGCCAAGTTTCTTATTGGCTATGCTAACCAAGTGCTCTAGTCATTGTTAACCCTGCTGCAAAATTTATGTGTGCACATAATCACACATACAAAGGCATACAATATAATCTTATCTCCTTCAGGTTGCCAATTATTTTGCACAACACAGACATTCTGCCTTTAAATGCTTACGTGGTTTCAATGGCTAAACTTCTGCTCGCCGAACTAACTATTCAAAACCAGTAATTCTGCAAGGAGAGAGGATGGGAATGGGGATATTTCAAAAACTAAACACATATCCTAAAAGAAAACCCACTTGCGACCAGCATTGAGTGGAGCTTTGATAAGCTTCAGAATAAATGAGCTGGAAGGGACCTTGGAGGTCTTCTGGTCCAGCCCCCTGCTCAAACAGGAGAACCTATACCAGAGGTCTTCAAACTTGGCAACTTTAAGACTTGTGGACTTCAACTCCCAGAATTCTTCAGACAGCTATGGACTTCAACTCCCAGCTATGCTGGCTGGAGAATTGTGGGAGTTGAAGTCCATAGGTCTTAAAGTTGCCAAGTTTGGGGACTCCTGACTTATACTATAGTAGTATATACAAATAGTATACTGTTCTGACCCCCTCCTCCATCCAGTAACGAAAGCCGAGACAAGCGTAAAATGGAATGTCCTTTAATAACAAGACCAGACTCTCGGTGGCTGAAAGCCAAATAAACAAACAGATAAGGACCTTGGCAGCAAGGCTGACGAACCTTGGCAGCACTTCAAACAAACTCTGGCAGCAATCCAGCCTGCCAAGTTTGTTTCTCTTTAGTCAAAGCGTTGACTTCTGCAAGAAGGGTGTGGCACAAGCAGCCTCTTTTATAGTCTGGAGAGGAGCTTAATGACCATCAGCTGAGTGTAATTACCTCCTGTAATTACGTAGTTGTTCTTGACGCCGAGTAGCCCTTCGACGGCATGCATCCCGGAACAACTCACTGTTGGTTTCTAGATCACTCTCTCTTGTCTCCTCCCCACTGATCCAAGGCTCAGGCGCCACCTGGTGGCCAACCAGTCTCTCTGCGCCCTGCTCGGAGTCGGAACCCTGTCCAGGGTCCTCCACATCCTCCAGGGCCGACTCATAGGGCCCCTCGCTGTCGGAGTCTGGTGGCAGCTCCAATGGCTCCTGCCGGGCCACAACAGTATACTATACCTATATCAAAGAAAGTTCCCGTGAGTTTAAAAACACCCGTATTTCCAAGGCTAGAAACGGAAGATTGCAATGCGAGCAAGCTCCTGCTGGTAATCCAAATCTCCCTAACCAAAATCCACACCACCAAAAAAGAGCGACAGCACTTCCGCTCATCACCCCTCTCCCCCAGTTACTTTTACCCAGCAGCGTCTCCATGCAAAGGATGGCATGAAATATGTGACCATTTTTTAAACCAGTGGCAAAGAGGTCTCTCGCAAGCTCAACTAGAATTCGATTGGTGGGGTTTTTTTCCCCCTAACAACACCGGGCACGATCTCCCCGCCCACTGACTGTTTAAAAAAAAAACCTTTTCACAAGCCAAGCTGGTCGATTAAGATGCCAGTGGTGTTGGGGGGCAGGCGATTGAAGCGGCACGTGCCCATCTCCTGGGAAGAAGGCGGTCATTGGAGGGGAGGGTGGTGACGTTGCTTAAAGGGAAACCCGCAGCTATTCCCAGGTTTGTTTGGGTAATTTCGTCCTTCTGCCCACGCCAATGGTCTTTAAACAGTCCATCTTCTGCTCCGCAAGTTTCTCCTTTCCATCTGAAAATTAGCTAAGGGGAAGGTTCCAACCGAGGGGTGACGCCTTTTGTAGCCAACATAATACACGTTCTTTTTTTCCTTGCCCCCCCCACCCCCCTTGTCTCTTAGCGCCCCCCTGCTGCCTCCCTTGCCTCTTAGCGCCCCCCTGCCGCCCTCCTTGCCTCTTAGCGCCCCCCTAAGTCATCCCACGGCCCCCAGGGGGCGGTATCACCCACTTTGGGAACCACTGCTTTAGATTGTTCTAAACAGATTTGTTATTCATCTGCACAGCTTGTAAGGTGATGTGCAAAGCCTTTGAAAACTTTTGAACACTTAACAAGCCTATCTCAATCTTGACCTGCTTTTTTTTTTTTAAGACGGAAACTTGTAGAAAAACGAGGAATGAAATTCTTTGCTGACATTTCTAAGTGGCATTTAGATAGAGTTGTAGGCTGAAAGACACACACACACACACACACACACAGAGAGAGAGAGAGAGAGAGAGAGAGAGAGAGAGAGAGAGAGAGAGAGAGAGAGAGAGAGAGAGAGAGAGAGAGACCTTTTGAAGATCAAACAATGAGTCTTCATGTTACTTGGTATCAGGTGATGTGTCCAGGGTGTGCAACCAAATGCATTTGTAATTGTCTTTTGTCTTTATTTTCCAATTTGTTTCTAGGGGCTTGAAAAGATCTGTTGTAACGGGACTCTTGTTACATTTAATAAGTACCAGGTTGATTGGCATCCTCTAAGTAGGCTTTTCAGTGTGCCTGTGGGGAAATTTAATATAAAAACATTCAACATTCTTTTATTAGTGTTTTTTTTTACTATTCCCAGTCCCACCAGACTTTTGGTGCAAGCAGAGTATTATTGAAAAGCTTATCTGTAAGAAGTGAGCCAAGGGGAAATTCAGTCTTTATTAATATTGACATCATGTTTCTGCACAATGGATGTCTAAAGAAACTTTTCAATTGGATTTCAGCTTTGCGAAAGGAAATAACCAAACGTTAGGATCTAACAGAGCTGCTTCCCCCAGGGGTTGCATACAAGAGGTTTACAAAGGAAAGCCATAGTTTCCCTTCCTACCTGGTCAACTACCAATAGAAATGCATTTCAGGCCAGGACTCTTCAAAGATGTTGGTTAAAAGCAAGAGGTGTCATCCACCACGCTGCATACTTTGGGTTTTCGTTGATCCTTTGTGGGTATCATTGCCCTAGATGTTGGTGGAATGTGGAGAAAGCATGTTGACTTGTGAGATTAAGATCCCAGCATGCTTGAAATAGTGGGTGGGGGCCTTGAGATTAAATTAGGTTTTAGAAGTGGCATGCTGGACAAAACGTGTCCAAAGGGACTGGTATTGTTCTTATTGTTTGCTAGGAATGAATAGAAATCGAACTGGCAGCTTAGTCTCCCTCTTGCTGTCTTATTCACATAACCCTGTTTGATTGATCAAAGTCATTAGGAGAGGTCACTATCCATGGGGCCATCTGTGATGATTATGAACAACTCAAAGAATCAGTGCAAGATCGGAAGACCTGATCCATAGAATCACCAAGAGTCAGACAGTACTGAATGGATAACTACTACTACTACTACTACTACTACTACTACTACTACTACTACTTCTACTACTTCTACTACTTCTACTACTTCTACTACTTCTACTTCTACTTCTCCTCCTCCATCTGGTATAAACCTCCTCCTCTTCCTCCTCCTCCTCCTCCTCCTCCTCCTCCTCCTCCTCCTCCTCCTCCTCCTCCATCTGGTATAAACCTCCTCCTGCTCCTGCTCCTGCTCCTGCTCCTGCTCCTGCTCCTGCTCCTGCTCCTCCTGCTCCTGCTCCTCCTCCTCCTCCTCCTCCTCCTCCTCCTCCTCCTCCTCCTCCTCCTCCTCCTTCTCCATCTGGTATAAACCTCCTTCTCCTCCTGCTCCTCCTCCCCCACCCCTCTCCTCCTCCTCCTTATTTTTTTTTTACTTAATTCTATTTCATAACTTCTTTTGTGTATTCTGCTTATTCAGATAGGGAATAGGGTGAAGGATCTTCACATGCCTTTATGAATGCCCTTGACCTGAGATATGTTCTCCCTGACTCCTCCTTTTACTGATGTCAGTAGGATGGAAGGCTGAGTCAGCCTTGAGCCTGTCAGGATCAAACTCCAGGTTGTGGACAGAGTTAGCCTGCAATACTGCACTCTAACCACTATGCCAGCAGGACTCCACACATTAAATACATGGATACCAATCCTATTCTTGGTATTTATTTAATTCATTGTAATTTGAATGAAATTAAAGTAGGTTACTTTCTGCTAATGGCAGAAAGTGAAGAGGAACTAAAGAGCCTCTTGATGCAGATAAAGAAAGAGAGTGCAAAAGTTGGCTTGAAACTCAAAATTAAGAAAACTAAAATCATGTCATCTGACCTCCTCAATTCCTGGCAAATAGATGGGGAAGAAATGGAGGTAGCGACAGATTTTGTTTTCCTGGGCTCCAAGGTCACCGCAGCCAAGAAATTAAAAGACGCTTGCTCCTGGGGAGGAAAGCTATGGCAAATCTAGACAGCAGACTAAAAAGCAGAGACATCACCCTGACAACAAAAGCGTGTATAGTCAAGGCTATGGTTTTCCCAGTTGCAATGTATGGCTGGGAAACGTGGACCATAAGAAACGTTGAGCACCAAAGAATTGAGGCCTTTGAACTATAGTGCTGGAGAAGACTCCTGCAAGTCCCTTGGACTGCAAGCTGATCAAACTGGTCAGTCCTAGAGGAGATCAACCCTGACTGCTCTTTAGAAGGCCAGATCCTGAAGATGAAACTCAAAGACTTTGGCCACCTAATGAGAAGGAAGGACTCAATGAAGAAGAGCCTCATGCTGGGAACGATTGAGGGCAAAAGAAGAAGGGGACGACAGGGAATGAGGTGGCTGGATGGAGTCACCGAAGCAGTCGACGTGAGCTTAAATGGACTCTGGGGGTAGAGGACAAAAAGGCCTGGAGGAATGTTGTCCCTAAGATCACAGTGGGTTGGATGGGACTTTGCGACGAACAACATCGAAGTAGGTTAATTTCATCTAACGTTTGGCCTTGACTCATCTGCATCTTGACTCATTTGACTGTTTTGCCAACCTAACCATCAAAAATGTTTCTCTGCCTTACTTTGTATGTCCTTCAATGCCTTGAAAAAGAGCGATTATTGTGTGTGGCTGTCAGAACTCAACTTACGGGCAGTTCCCTGGTCTACCCTGTTCGTTTAAATTCTGTTCTTTTGTTTAAATTGCTTTGGCAGCGTGATAACTGGACAACCTCATAAGCCTTAGCATCTGAAAAACATCCTCGACAAGAAAATAAACTGTACAGAATTTGCTTTTGGAGTGTCAAACATCTGCCAAATGTTGCTTAAATCCAGATGAACAATATTTGATCTACAACTTGCATTAAAAAGTGATGCATTAATAAGAACTTTTTTAAAAAAACCCACCCAAACCACTTTCTTGAAGATTATTGTACTCGTGAGTATTGAGGAAGCGTAATGAATGGATATTGGGAGGTCTAAAAGGAGCAACAAACAAAATAGCAGGCCAGCAAGAAATCACAATAAAAAATTATTGGATCAGTTTCAAGCTGGTTGAGAAGTCAAAAGGTCTTCGGCGCTCACCTTCCATGCTGGATGTGTCAGGAACAGAAGCCTTCTTGGGAGATGCTGGTGGAGAAAGAGAGCTAACGGCAGAGAAGGGGGGCAGTCAGCACTTCTGAGAGGAACTCAAGTTTGATTATGACTTGGCCAGAAACATTTCTCAATTTTTCCTCTCTTGTCCTCTCGGGCCCGGTGACAGAATTAAAGATGTTCCAATTAGAAGCAAGAAGCAGAGATCCTGAGATTGGCATTCTAACTTCTGACCTGGTCAGACTTTGCAAAGCCCTTGAGCACTGACCTCCATTTTCCTCACACTGCTCGAGACAGTTTTCCTCAGGACCTATGACACAACGGTCTCAGTTTTTTTTTAATTTTTTTGTGAACGATGCCAAAATGCCTACCCACCAAGGCTGCCCCTTTGAAAGTCCGTTTATAGACCAGGTTTTGCTTATCCCTCTGTAAAAAGGTGAGCTTAAGCAGTGCTGAAGGAGGCTAAAAAGGCCAGGTAAAGTCATCTGAAGTCAGTTTTCAAAATTGCCCTCGGTGGAGTAACAAGGTCAGGATGTTTGCCTCCATGGAGAGATGGTATTTATTTATTTATTATTTATTTATTTATTTATTTGTCTTGTATGCCGCCCACTCCCGGAGGACTCCGGGAGGCTCACAAAAGACAAGGGAAAGGGGGAAAACGAGACAAAGACAACATATTAAAAACAAAACCAACATTCACAATTTCCGTGGAGGTAAATGCTTCTCACCCCACCCCACTCAGCCTGCTGGAACAGCCAGGACTTGGTGGCTTTGCGGAAGGCCGGGAGGGTAGTAAGGGTCCGGATCTCAACAGGGAGCTCGTTCCAGAGGGCCGGAGCTGCAACATGGTGGATGATCTTCAACTAAGCTCCAGAAAGTTCTTCTTTAATCATTTCTCTGCAAGATCCACTTGCACAAATAAAATTCGAGGAGGAAATATTTCACATGAATGGTTCTGTCCTCATGACATGTTAGTCTGTGTGCAGCTCGACATGCAGCTATACCAGTGGTGGGATTCAATTTTTTTTTACTACCGGTTCTGTCGGCTTGGCTTGGTAGGCATCAGAGCCGAGGTGGCGCAGTGGTTAAATGCAGCACTGCAGGCTACTTCAGCTGACTGCAGTTCTGCAGTTCGGCTGTTCAAATCTCACCGGCTCAGGATTGACTCAGCCTTCCATCCTTCCGAGGTGGGTAAAATGAGGACCCGGATTGTTGTTGGGGGCAATATGCTGACTCTGTAAACCGCTTAGAGAGGGCTGAAAGCCCTATGAAGCGGTAGATAAGTCTAACTGCTATTGCTATTGCTATCACAGGGG
The DNA here is from genome assembly GCF_051295495.1 of Thamnophis sirtalis. Classification (NCBI taxonomy): domain Eukaryota; kingdom Metazoa; phylum Chordata; class Lepidosauria; order Squamata; family Natricidae; genus Thamnophis; species Thamnophis sirtalis. The sequence goes on from NW_028261392.1 coordinate 11,774,588, forward strand.
AAGGATACTGTAAAATCTCCATTCCCTCCCCAATCCAGAGGAAGGTTACTTCAAAATCCCCATTTCCTCCCAATCAGCTGGGACTCAGGAGGCAGAGAATAGATGGGGGAAGAGCCAGTCAAAGGTGGTATATACCAGTTCTGTGAACTACTCAAAATTTCCACTACCGGTTCTCCAGAACTGGTCAGAGCCTGCTGAATACCAATTCTGAGCTAAACTCACCTATCCTCCAATAAACCAGGCTGTATGCGTAGATCTGAATGCTTTATTGAAAGAACAGGATAGGGTGAAACTGGGGAAAATAGGAATACATACAATGAGAACTAAATACAAGATAGGCAGTACTGAGTTACTGCTGAACATAACAATTAATAAATACAAGTAATTTAAATCTCACCAGTGATGCTCTGTGTGGGGGGTGTGGGTTTGTCCTTGGAGGACCATGTGCCACAGATTAAGATGGATGGTTCTTTGTGCTTCTGCCTTCTCCAAATGCTAAAGGAAATGGAGTCTGGCTTCCCAGCATGCACTTGGTTAGAGAGGACAGGCTGATGGGTGAATGGGTTGGGCCAGCTTCAAAATAATTTACTTGGTATTTGTCTCTCCGGCCATTAGATGGGGATAGAGAGCAACAACAGTATATAAAGGTCGAATGTTGGGGCATGTTTGTCCTTCTGGCCACTAGATGGGGCTAGAGAGCAATAACAGCATATAAAAGTTATATGCTGGGGCATGACATGAACTCTTGAAGGAAAGTCAGAGGATAAAAGTACTAAATAAGTAACAGCTTTGGCACTTATTAAGTTATCTTTTTTGGCTTTATAGTATCAGATCTCAACTAGAGATAGTCTCCCAGTACATATGTTCCAGTCTTTCCTGACTCAGGAGGGCGATCATCTCCATTTCAAAGCTGAAGAGCCAGCACTGTCCGAAGATGTCTCCGTGGTCATGTGGCCAGCATGACTAAACATCGAAGGTGCATGGAACGCTATTACCTTCCTACCAAAAGTGGTTCCTATTTTTTATACTTGCATTTTTTTTACATGCTTTCGAACTGCTAGGTTGGCAGAAGCTGGGGTAAGTAACGAGAGCTCATTCCATTATGCAGTGCTAGGGATTCGAATTGCTGAACTACCGACCTTTCTGTTTGAAAAACTCAGCGTCTTAGCCATTGAGCCACTCTTAAATATAAAAAACAGAGATGCAAATAAAAATAATGGAAAATAAGAGGAAAAGGGGATGAAGCAGAAAAAGTGTAGGATAAAGGGGAAGAGAAAAGACTTCTTTTTATTATAGTAGAGTAAGGTAATGACATACAGCATTGACTTTTTACTTTTACATACTAATATATAGTATGTAAACATAACAACAAACCTGTTTAATCAGCAAAATCCAAAGTCAACATTTCATTTTTTTCCCCAACTCAAACACAAAGTCCAAAAATGGTTTCCAAGTAAAAATCTTTCTATAAAGTTCTAACACTCAATTCTTTTCTCAGATTCAATTTTCTGTTCCATCCTCTGGAGAGTTTTTATAAGATGTATTAAATTGTGACCCAAGGAAGTTAATGTTTCTCACACTGCACATGTGGGACCATCTCTTAGAAGAGAGATCTTCAACCTTGACAACTTTAAGACTTGTGGATTTCAATTCCCAGAATTCCTCAGTCAGACATACTGGCTGGGGAATTCTGGGAATTGAAGTTCACAAGTTTTAAAGTGCCATGGTTGGAGATCCCTGCCTTAAAAGTTTACACATACATACAAATGTCTGTGGAAAAGAGTTCTTACACATGGAAAGGAACTATAATCACCACATTTCTTCCTATGGAATTCTGTGTGTGTGTGTGTGTGTGTGTGTGTGTGTGTGTGTGTGTGTGTGTGTGTGTGTAATCCAAATACCACTCACTCATCACAAAATCTCCAGAATTGCAAAGCCTACAAACTTGAAATTTGGCACATATGTTCCTCTTGGCTTCTTTTTTTCCGAAATGCCCATCAGATCATTAGTATTCCTTATACAGTATTAACACGCTCTGATGCTATGGAGTTAGATATTCTACTCCCCCTCCCCACCTGAAAAGAATTCTGTTCCAACTGCCAGCTGCCTCACACTCCATTACCTCAGTTCAAACTGGCAGACATTCCACTCTTTCACTCAGGAGCGGTCTGGGGCATCTTACAGTACTAAACGCCGATACCTCACCAAAATGTTTATGCCTTCCACCTATGGAACTACTTCCAGACTCCAGGTGGTGGGAGAGATATTCCCTTATGTGTTTCAATCACTGACCACCACTGAGCCAACATATTGTGAACTGAATTTCTCCTGCATAGCTCGATCACATAGTTTCATTGCGAAGCACGGCTATCCAGTTTATATGCTGACAACTACCTCCTACTAATATTTGTAGAGACACCTAAGAAACTCCTTCAGATCACTTCTCTAGGAAGAGGGATATAGGAAGTGACCCTGTTTCTCTTATAAAGTAGCTCTCAGCATGGAAACAGGGGGAGAGGATGAGAGGGAAAGAAGGAAGGAGGGAGAGAGAAAGGGTGAGAGGGAGGGAGGGAGAATGGGAGATGAAGAGAGGGTGAGAGGGAGGGAGGGAGGGAGAGAGGGAGAGAGAGAGAGTGAGAGAGTGAGAAATCAAACTGTTATCACTCCTAACTTTGTTCTAAAATTTTACCTTAAGAGAATCCGGTTGCATTACCTTCATTATACCAGAGAACATAACCTCAATGTCTTGTTTTTAGCACATATCTACTTTATTTTCCCCAATGGCCATCTCTGTTTATTCTGTATTTCACAGTGCACGCAAATGTACTTATATACATTTCTCTTAATTGTGTATTTTTGCATACAATGTTTTTTTTCTGAGTACATAGCCCTTCTGCACACGATTTCCCCTAAATATTTTTCTAACTTTTTAAAAGAAAAATACATTACAAAATTTGGGAATGTGTTAATGCCAGGGAATAATAATATTTCCGTTGATGTCTTAGTTGAGGAAGTACCAATTAAGCTTGCATTTAAAGGGGAAACATACAGGTGTCTTTCTCATCCTTGTTTTCAGCAGGCAAAAAACACAGACGCCTTCCACAAAAGTCAGAAACTTAGAAAATGACTGGTTTAGAAAACAGGAAAACCAGATGAAAATTATGCTAATTTTCTTTAACATAACATGAAAGGAGAGCTATGAGCCATGGTGGACAATGGTTAGAGTGCAGTATTGCAGGCTACTTCTGCTTCTTGCAATTCGGCAGCACAAATCTCACCAGACTTAACATTTCCATCCTTCCGAGGTGGGTAAAATGAGAACCCAAACTTGTTGGGGGGGCTAGATGCGGTGGCTCAATGGCTAAGACACTGAGCTTGTCAATCAGAAAGGTTGGCAGTTCGAATCCCTAGCGCTGCATAATGGAGTGAGCTCCCGTGATGTGTCCCAGCTTCTGCCAACCTAGCAGTGCGAAAGCATGTAAAAATGCAAGTAGAAAAATAGGAGCCACCTTTGGTGGGAAGGTAACAGCGTTTTGTGCACCTTCGGTGTTCAGTCATGCCGTTCACATGACCACGAAGATGAATGTGGACAGCGCTGGTCTTCGGCTTTGAAACAGAGATGAGCAGCGCCCCCTAGAGTCAGGAACAAGTAGCACATATGTGCGAGGGGAACCTTTACCTTTTCCTATATGCTGATTCTGTAAACCACTTAGAGAAGGCTGCAAAACACTGTGAAGCGATATAGAAGTTTAAGTGCTAATTGCTATAGTGCTATTGCTATTTTCCCTGATCATAATAAATTCATTGGTATCCTGAATTGCATCTTAATGGGATATGGCAGTGGTGGGATTCAACCAGTTCGCACCTATTCAGGAGAACCGGTTGGTAACTTTCTAAGCAGTTCGGAGAACCGGTTGTTGGAAGAAATCTTTTGTTTTTTCCCACTTTACAGGGCTAATCCTGTAAGGAAGGCAGGAAGGAAACATTCTGGTGTTGTTTCTAGCCTAATCGTTATTGCCCTGCTTACAGAAACTGCCTCTCCAGTTAACCCTTATTACCATTGTAACAATTAAGGCGAAGTGCCCATCGACCTGAGTGACATTGACTTGGCCACGCCCACATGATCACATGACCACTGAGCCCTGCCTACCCAGCTGGTCATTAGGGCAGAGAACTGGTTGGTAAATTATTTGAATCCCACCACTGGGATATGGGTTCAAAAAATGTCAGCTTCTTGGAATCTGTGCTTATGGCCAGCTAGCCAAAATATGTCCAAACCCATGGATCTTATTTTTTTCTATTAGCTGGAATGTGACTTGGGTACAATTAGGCTGGCAAGCAGGTTTAGATCACACTAAGAAGGATGATAAGACAGCCTTGGTTGACTGAAATGGTGGTAGCTGGCAGGATCAATCTCTTAAACTGACTGCAGTTGGTTTTGGCTTACAAAAGATGGCAGCTTAGAATATAAAAAGAATAAATGGTTTAAAAAAGGCATTAATTAATTCACCAAGATGTTCTTATATTATCCAACGTATATGGCCATCCATCTATCTGAGAAATTGGGCTGCAAACAAAATGAAGACATGGGATTCCATCAAGTTACAGGAAATACATTAAAGCTGAGTTAAACCATAAAAATCATCCACCACAAGCCATTCCAGAGTCTCATCCTAAAACCTCACTGTAGCCTCCCAACCCCAATGCCTGTTTTAATTATGACTGTACTAATTTTAAACTCTTATTGGCTGCCTCCCCGTGTCTGTTGGAATTGCTGCATCCTAAAAATACATTCCTATCTAACTGATTAATTAATTGCCAAAGAGGCAGGGGAGAAGAAAGGGAAGAAAAATATGCTTGTGAAAATAAGACCAAGAAGAAAGATGTAACAGAAGGCGATAAAGGGGTGGATATAAGTTAAATTGTAAATGAAATGACTAAAAGGGATGTTCAGAAGTATACATTTATGTTGCTGTTGGGTCGTTAAAGATAGGAATGAGTAGGTTGGTGTTAGCTGGTATGCCTTGTCCCATAGATGACGATATTGAAAAAATGAAGAGGAACAAGAAAGATGTTAATAGAATAACTGAATAACAGAGTTCTCCAAGGGACCTTGGAGGACTTCTAGTCCAACCTCCTGCTCAAGCAGGAAACTATACTATTTCAGTCAAGTGACTTTCCAAGTCTCTTCTTAAAAACCTCCAGTGATGAAGCACCCACAACTTCTGAAGGCAAGTCATCCCATTGGTTACTTTGGAGTGGTGTGGTGGCCTAGAGGTGGAGCTCTTGCATCTCAATCAGGAGGCTGTGAGTTCAATCCTAGGTAGAGGCAGATATTTCTTTCTCTGGTCACACTGAGAATGTATCTGCTGAACAAAACTCCGCATTGGCAACAGGAAAGGCATCTGGCCATTAAAACACTCTGCTAGCTCCGTTCAGTTGCACAGGCTTCACCCCACAAGGGATGATGGTTTTTTTTTAATGAAGATGATCCCATAGGTTATTTGTTCTCATCGTTGGGAAATTTCTCTTTAGTTCTATGTTGCTTCTCTCCTTGGTCCTCTTCAACCGTTGTTTCTTGTCTTGCCGTCCGATGCTTTGGGGAAATGGTTGAGCTGCAATATGTTGAACTACAAAAAAGAAGAGTTACAAGCTATGACAAAGTGGAAGGGCAAGAATGTTATGGGTGGGTGGGTTTGATGAGGCTACCAGAAGAGACAAAGAAGAAATTTAAAGAGTAAAAAGTTGACATGGAATGTAGGCGCAATAGAGACAAGGATGGCTTCAAAAGGAAGAAGCATTTAAAAATAAGCAGCAGATTATCTTGATTGACACTAAACTTCATTAAGTTTTCTTTCCCTCTATCTCCAATCCCTAACTTATTTTTGCTTTACTGCGTGTTACATTTTTTCCCCCCTGAACTTTGTGAAATGCTGCATTCCACAAAATAAAATAGTTTGATGGGTACGTTTATATGTAAATTAATTCATTACTTCTAAATGACAAATTTTCTCTAAGGACTTGTGGCTAGCACTTAATTTTTTTTTTAATTTGATAAAATTCTCCACTATGTAACACCAACTTGGAAATGCAGATATTGGGAGAAACAAACTGAAAATCTACCACACTTTGGAATAAAATGTGGACAATCCACTGTCATGGCTGTTTTTTCATATTTGGAAGACTTACTATATTACACATTACTGGAGGCTGTATTCTGCCTATTAAATTACTGTAATAATTTTTTCTTGCCGGATTCTGTCTTGCATTGATTTGAAATATAATTGTCTTATAATATATTACCAACATTTCAAATTAACCTTAGCAGCTGGATTGAAACAAATGGTGGGTGGGGCATTACGAAGAATTGGGATTCCAGGACACAGAGGGGAATTATTTTTTCCCCAGAAAATATTTTTATCCTTAAAACAGCAGCAAGCGATTCATCTCCCCATCAAAAATATTCACAGAATAGAGACTAACTTGATTCTGCACCTAATAACGGCAGCAAGACTGTTGGTGGCGCAATACTGGAAGAAGGAAGACTTGCCTACAATTCAAGAATGGACATTGAAAGTCACAAACTTAGCCGAGATGGCTAAAATATCGGCATATCTTAAAGATCACTCAAATGAGAGATATAAACGAGACTGGAAAAAATGGATTGACTATATACAAAATAAATACGGGACCAAGAAATTCCAGTTAGCCTATGCTTAAGATCAGAAATGATTTAAATTGTTTAAAGTTAGTTCAGCAAGAAGAAGCTAAGGTCAATGTAGAATGTCATTAATTTCTTTATTTCTTTTTTCTCAATAGGTTTTAGACTGTTTTTGTTAAAAATCCATACTGTGTACGGGTTCTGGGAAGTCGGGGGGGAGGAGGAGGGGGAGGGGGGTGGAGGGAGGGAGGGGCATACAAAAAAAATTGGACTTCGATGTTTTAATGATTGAGGAATGATGAAATATTTGTGTTTTAAAAGAAATAAAACCTTTGAAAACAAAAAATATTCACAGAAGAGGTGTTTCCGGGCAGTTGAAATTATGGAATCTTAAACATCTGAGCAGAGGAAGTTCTGAAGCTAATTTCAAGGACTTTTAAAACTCAAGGGTAGCAATTTGAAGATAAGATATTGGAAATATATATCAGAGGTTAGGCACTAGCTGGTAGTTACGGCCTGATGGCTTCTCCTCTGTGTTACATACTTCCATCGTTTGTCTTCTACTTCTATCATTTGTCAAAAGACTCGGGAATTCCTAGAGGGCTTAGATATAGATCAGGCCTCTAATAACCATCGGTTGGACTTTATTTTCAACTGAAAATTGCTCAGCAGTCTTGAAGCTAACGCAGTTTGGAAGAAAAAGTACAGGCACCAAGCTACACAGTCAACTGACTCTTATTCTCTTATTTTATCAGAGTTGTGCCCGAGACAGTTAGTTAGGCGAATGTCCCAAAGGTGCTTTTTCAAGAGGCAACTGGACTTTCTTATTTTTCTCTGAAGACATTTCGCTTCTCATCCAAGAAGCTTCTTCAGTTCTGACTGGATGATGGGGAATGGAAGGATTTATACTCCTTGCAGACAACTGGTCATTTGCAATTTTTTTAGAGAGTTGTTGAGGCCACTTGGAGGTTTATCTGTGTCCTCTTGGTCACCTCAGTAGTGCAAATGGGTATGGAGGTTTCTTGGCTGCAGGATGTCTTCTGCTCTCTGTCCCTTCACTGTTGAACAGAAGCGCAGGCTATTGAGGATGAGTCTATGTTGTCTGCATCGCAAATGGTTCCAATAGTCTGCATTTTTTCTGGAATGCATTCATACTCCCACACCATTCAAAGAATGTTCATCCCAAACTGCATAGCTAAATGTCTAGGGAGATTCTCAGTCATCCAGGTCATGGTTGTTCCAAAGGTGCTTTTCAAGAGGCAACTGGACTGACTTTCTTTCTTTCTTTCTTTCTTTCTTTCTTTCTTTCTTTCTTTCTTTCTTTCTTTCTTTCTTTCTTTCTTTCTTTCTTTCTTCCTTCCTTCCTTCCTTCCTTCCTTTCTTCCTTCCTTCCTTCCTTTCTTCTTCCTCCTCCTCCTCCTCCTCTTCTTCTTCTCTTCTTCTTCTTCTTCTTCTTCTTCTTCTTCTCCTCCTCCTCCTCCTCCTCCTCCTCCTCCTCCTCCGTCTTCCTCCCTCCCTCCCTCCCTCCCTCCCTCCCTCCCTCTCTCTCTCTCTCTCTCTCTCTCTCTTTGGAAGACATTTCACTTCTCATCCAATAAGCTTCTTCAGCAATGATTTATGATCATAATTGCCAGGCTCAGTTATGGTCATAAGTGAAGCACTACCTGTATTGCAGTTTTCCTCATGATCCAAAGAGAGGATCAAAATGCAAAATGGTGGATAAATTGTGGGGTGAGAGGGAAGGAGGTAGTGTCAGGCCCAGCAAATCAGGAGCCAGGATAGAGTTCAAAAGCATTACAAGTTTCTTCCATGCAACCTATACAAGAACTAGTACTTACTAAGAACTAATTCTAACAGTCAAGGCAAATTGGTGCTAGATAAGAGTCAACAGAATTCAAAAAGACTTCGGTCTCTTATGGACAGACTGGCTCCAAACTGATGATGCGTTTGACCCCCACCCTCAAACTCAACCAGGTTATCTCCTACAAGTAGGTTGCACTGGATGGAGCTGAGCATTTACTGTCCAGATGCCCATCCTGATGCCTATGTGGAGTTCAGAGATATTTTTTTTCTTTGCACCCTAGGAGAGAACTATCTACCACTACCTAGGACTGAATTCTCAAACTTCCAAGTGGGAAGTGAATGTCTTCCACCATGCCACTCCCTATTAATGAGAGACTAAAAAACACCCAAAGAAATCAAGGCACACTCACCACACCTTAGCATCTTGATTTGGGTTCAGGCATTGATGGAAAAAGGAAGGAAAACAGGCTTGAATTTTCAGCTGATTTTACTTTCAATTGCAACAGCTGATTCCAGTTCCTGGCAGCAGGGAATTTTATGAGTTCATTCAGGATTTCTGATTGCTTTTGCCAGCAGTGGGACCATTTATTCTGATAAAGAAATGGGACAAGGACCAACCGTTCAGTAAAAGAGACAAATAAGCCTGGAGTGTATTTATAAATGTGGCTTAGAATGGTTGTGATGTTGGCACGGAGGTGTGCCAACTGCCCCTTTCCCTTACCCCCCAAATGTTTACTGCGAGAGACGATTTGTTTTGTCCTCTATCTGGCAACAGCTGGTAATATGGCATTTAAAAGCAGCTTTGATTTAATCTAACGAGAAACTGTTTTGCAGTGAACTGTACTGTGCAAAGATAATAATTGAACAAACATTGATTTTTATGGCAACATAATAGTTTCATTTTTGACAAACAGGAATTTATATGTGCCGGTTTTTCGTTATCAGCTCTGTTTGCACAGAGATTAAAAACCGGCTGCATTTTATTTATTTATTTTGCTTAAAAACAGCATTTGAAGTAGGAGCTGTCATCCTGCAGTAAGATAAAAGGAGAAATAATAGCTGGAATATAATCATCAGAATATTGTAGCCTGACTGTGAAGATCTAAATTCAAAAACTAAGAGTCCTTATGTAGCCATACAATAGAATATGAGTAGGTTGTTTGAGGAAAGTATTCCATCTTTCTTTTAAAATAACTCGGTGTTATGTTTTTGGTAACTTACTCCAGGGTGTCCTGCAGCTATGTTGAATCCTATAATCCACAGCCAGAAAATTCTAGCATGTTGGTAGCTCTTGTCCAAATTTTGGAAGATACTGCTATCATTTGGAAGACAGGAGGACTCTTAGTTTTTAAATTTACCGTATTTTTTGGACTATGACTCACTTAGATTTAGAGGAGGAAGACAAGGAATAAAAATAGTTTTGGACCTCCGTGCATCCCATTTTCATCCCTCCCTGGCCCCCAGGAGCACTTTGCGGGCCAAAAACTGACATAATTTTGGTAAAAACGGGACATTCAGAGGCTTCGGGAGGTCAAAAATGGGCCTGTATTTGTCTATAAGACATTGAAATTTCCACCCACTTTTGGCGGGGGGGGGGGAGTGCATCTTATACTCTGAAAAATACAGTAGATCTTAACAGTCCAGCGACAATATTCTGATGATTATATTCCAGCTATTATGTCTCCTTTTATCTTTGGGATCTGGTATCAGCTGTTTCATAGTGTTGGATCCAGGAGTTCAATCCTCATTGAGTGAGAGCAATCAACCAATGGAACAGAAGTTGCATTCAGAAGTTGTGGGAAGTTGTGGGAGCATCATAAATGGAAGCTTTTGTGAAGAGACTGGACTGCCATTTGTCAGAAATGGTGTAGGGTCCCCTGCTTGAGCAAGGAGGGATTGGACTAGATGACCTACAAGGTCCCTTCCAACTCTGTTAATCATTGGCTCAAGGTTAGGAATAGGAATAGGAATAAGTTTATTTATAGGCCGCCCTTTTCCCTGAGGGGACTCAGGGCGGCTAACAACTTATATGGGAGGGGGATACATACAGTAACATATAACATAACACGTAATTAAAAGAATAACAACATTCATTCAGCATTCGGGTGGGGGCGAATCAATCTTTACCCCCAGGCCTGACGGGATAGCCAGTTCTTGAGGGCTGCGCGGAATTCAGACTCATCCTTCCATCCTTCTGAGGACCCAGATTGTTGGGGGCAATATGCTGACCCTGTAAATGCTTAGAGAGGGCTGCAAAGCACTGTGAAGTGGTACATAAGTCTAAGTGCTATTACTATTAAATGCACTTGATGTACTGTTACAGTTGATTGATCCCCAAATACTTTAATTCTCCTTTCAGTATCTGGGATGCTAACTGTTAATTCACTACCACCAATGAGCAAGAAGCACCATTTCTAAAACTTCAGCATTGTTGCCTGTAGTGGGGTAACAGTTGTCGATGGTAGGGTTTAGACAATCCTACCAAGCTACATAACTGGCTGTGTTATGTTTTTGGATCACATATCCCCCAAATCTTGGGTATGTCTAGTTTAATGAAAAGGAGGACATGGGGTGACATGTTAGCAGTGTTCCAATATCTCAGAATTGCCACAAGGAAGAGGGAGTCAAGCTATTCTCCAAAGCACCTGCGGGTAGGACAGAAAGCAATGGGTGGAGAGAAGCAACTTAGAACTAAGGAGAAATTTGCTGATAGTTAGAACAATTAATCAGTGGAACAACTTGCCTCCAGAAGTTGTGAATGCTCCAACACTGGACATTTTTAAGAAGATGTTGGATATCCATTTGTCTGAAGTGGTGTAGGAGTTCCTGCCTAAGCAGGGGGTTGGACTAGAAGGCCTCCAAGCTCCCTTCCAACTCTGTTATTCTATTCTAATCTTGAGTCATTGGATATGCTTTCCAGGACTGATAGGAGATGAAGCTTGTTGTATCTGGAGTCTCTTACCACTGAACTATCATATATTTTATGAGTCTTTCTGTAGCTTGACTTTGATATTCTTCCCTAGCTCAGGGAAAGCTATGGAAAGCCCCATAAAGATTGTTCCTCAGTTCAATGGCAAGCTACATCTTTATGACCATCTTGGACATCCTGAAGTCTTGCAGATTCCTGCCTTCTTCACCTGCCAAAAACATATTACTCTATTTTTTTTCAACAGGCAGAAAGGAGAGAGAAAAAAACAAGACAAAAGGCTCCTTAAATCACTTCGCTTCTCTCATCTGACCATGCTGATAATCCCTTTACACTCTATGTTCAAACAAGGAAGAAAGAAGTGCTTACAAACAGAGCAGATTTATAGAAGGCATCACTTCCTCAAGCTCATCGCGATTTCCCTGCCATTTTTAGCCTTTCCTGTTGTCTTCATGAGCTCCCCAACAGCTCATTAGTTTTTCTGAAGGATATCTCTTAGAACATTTTGAAGGCTCATCCAGTGTGGAATCAGATTCGGAGAAAGCCGAGATGGCAGTTGGTATTTCTTAATGTAGGAAGTCACATCTTGAGATAGACCTCAAGAGCCAAGTTTAGCCTAGCTGTTTACGACAAATTTCTAAAACATAAATAACTATATATTACTCTAATGAGGCCATATGGAGAACATGTTCCCATTATATCGCAAGTTATGATATTTTGTTTGATCTTATCCCCTTCTTTTGGCATTGTTCTGCAGATACTTAGACAAGTGAATAGCATTATTGTTCCTTGCTTCTACATATTAGTTGAACCTGGAGCATTGTGCACTAGTTACTTATTTCAGATGAAGGTTGTGATATCTCCCTCCACCTTCTGTTTGAAAGCTGAGACATCTGTTTATCTTGTGCATACAGAATGACTCTCCTGTCTGTTTCATTCCGAAAATTTCAAAGGCTTTCATGCTACTTAAAAGCCTTTGAAGGGAAGGTAATCAAAGGCACAAAATTATCAGAGGTACATTTTTGCTTTCCAAACAATGAAAATAACAGTGCTCGTTCGGCTCCGGTTTCAAGCACCTGCAACCAAACTTCAAAATGGAAGATATGCCACATGGAATTTTTTAAAAAAAGGGTAATATTGGGAGAGTGCAAACTCTGAAGTGCAAGTTATATTACGAGCAATTTGGGTATTTGCCTTGTAGCTCAGCTCCGCATAGAAAGCCAGATAAAACGTTTAAATAATAAAGATTAGGAAGGGAAGACAAAACGTATAAAAATGCACCAAACGTATCCGATCAGAATTTGACACTGCAGCAATGCATTTTTTTAAAAATCTGTTTGGTTTCATTTTCTTTCGTTCTTCTGATGAGGAACAAAACCTTTAAGGAAGGAACGTTTTCTGGAAATAGAATATCATATCACACCCAGGTCCAACAAAACTTCCAGAAATGCAGTTGCCTCCAAAATATGGAACCACCTGATTAGAAAAGCACCAAAGGACCTGAAGGCTATCCCCTAGGTCAGTGATGGGCAACCTTTTTGGCGTGGTGTGTCAAAAATCGGCAAAAAATCGAGCATAACTCGCGTTGTGTGTCACTTCGACAAAAACATAATTTTGCGCCATTTATAGTTTAAACTACAAAAATGTATAATTGCAATATATAATTGTATTTAATAATCCAAAAACAAATTATTTAATATACCTGCTTAGTAACTTCTTTGTTCATCAGTTGATTTCGTATGTTGCCCTTGATATTATTGAACTTGTTTGGGGTGCCGTGAACCAGGGCTGTGGAGTCGGCTGCTTCCAGCTCCACGTCCTCATCAACATGCTGCTCCAGCCCGCCCCTGCTATGAATATTCCTAGTGACGCGAGGGCAAAGAATATGAATATTCATAGCGGGGGCGGGCCGGAGCGGCATGTTGATGAGGACGTGGAGCTGGAAGCAGCAGACTCCACAGCCCTGCCGTGAACTGAGATAAGTGTGGTGCGGTCGTAACCGACAGTCCCAGGAGTAGACTCTCTGTGCCGGCCTGACTGGAGAGAGGCGCGCACTGTTCCCGCGCTCCTCTCCTGCGGGTCCTCCCTCGCCGC